>NW_024081362.1:171720-385927 GCF_003009895.1 Hyaena hyaena | reverse complement strand
TGTAGTTTGGGGAGTTCCTTATAGATTCTGGATATTAACCCTTTATCTGATATGTCATTTGCAACTATCTTTTCCCATTCCGTTGGTTGCCTATTAGTTTTGTGGGTTGTTTCCTTTGCCGTGCATGGAAGGTAGTAGTTTTAAGTGCCAGCGAGACCCCAGAAGTTCGAGCTGGAACCTCAGGAAACAGCTCAGGTTAGAGATGCAATGGGTGAATTATCAACAGAGGAGTGTTCAAATTATGGGAGTGAATGAGTGGGTGTGGTCAATGGTAAATGCTAATAAAATGGTTGTTGAATCAACTCAGTGAAACTGTTTAGGGAGGGTGTTGGTTAGGTTCTTTGCCATGTGAGGAACACATGAGTGACCATGGGTATAGAGGTTATTGTAAAGCTGCACAGAAAACTAGAAGACATTCGTAAATAGCAGCAGGACTAATGGAACCCGAAAGGTCATCAAGATGCCTGAAGTTGTTGGGACTAGGCTACATGCTTATCTGCCCGCTATAGCCGTCCTCATAGTAAACAAGTACTCTCTGTCCCTACTTCTCCCGCTCCCCATACAGTATCTCTCTGTCTCTCATGCTCCCTCTCACTCTGTTCACATTCCTCGGGAGACATGAGCTCATTTATCTGCTTAGCGATCACCCATCTTAGAAAACACATGGTTAGAGCTCTTAAGCCTTTGTAGCACCTAGGCCAACCCACAGGTGCTGCCTTGGGACCAGGTGCTCATCTCTTGTCAAGTCAGCTGTGGCCAAGCAATACATGGTACCAGGCATGAAAAGAATAATTATGGGGATATCAGAAGGCGGTTGTGCCACAGAAGATGTTCTGAGGCATCCCAGGGATAGCAGAACTAGAAGTGTACGGCATCAAAAAGGCCACAAGAGGAGACCGTCTTAAGGAGACAAAGTCTTTCAATATCCAGAGATCAGTTTATTAATTTATTCTCCAACATCATTTGTTGATTGTATATTTTGCACCATACGTTGTTCTAGGCACTTTCATGGAGCTTACATTTACAAGAGGAAGACACACCATCAATAAGTAAACAAATAATATGATTTAAAATAGCAGTAAAGGCCACAGAAAATAAAACAGGATAACAGATTATTAATTGATTGAAGACAGATGAAGGGCACTGCTCCAGATAGGATGCAGAGGAAGCTTCCCTGAGGAGGTGACATTTGCAGTAAGACTTGAGAGTGACAATAAGCCAGCCATACAAAGATCTGGGGGGTGGGGTGTAAAGGGGGTAAACCTTCCAGGCAGAAGGTACAGCCTAAATACTAGAGTTAGGCAGGAATTATTCTGGTATTCAAAGGAAAAAAATAAGGCAGGAGTGAGGGGAGAGAAGGAAGAGAGCTTAGGAAGGTACACAGAAATCAGGTCAAGTAGGTCTTAAAGAAACCTGGATTCTAATCTAATCACAAAGGGAAATCACTGGAGGGTTCATCAAGGAGGTGATATAACATGGTTTAAGTTTTTGAAAGGCCAGTTTGGTACTATGTGCAAAATAGAGAGTTAGAAGGAAGAACATAGGGCAAAAGTCTAGTTAAGGGTTAATAGTGACTGGGATGGGGTGGCATTGGAGAGAGTGAGGAGTGTCTGGAGAGCTGACATCACTTGCTGATTGATTAGCTGTGGAAGGTGAAGAAGAGAAGGGTCAAGAATTGTTCATTTTGATAAGACTATTAATAGTATCACAATATGCACAAAAACGCCTTTATGTTTTAGAGATTCAAACTGAAGAATTTGAGTCCAATGTCATAATGCCTATACTTTACTTTTTTTTAATGTTTATTTATTTTTGACAGAGAGAAAGAGAGACAGAGTGTGGGCAGGGGAGGGGCTGAGAGAGAGGAAGACACAGAATCCAAAGCAGGCTCCAGGCTACACACTGACAGCACAGAGCCCAACTCAAGATCATGACCTGAGCTGAAGTCAGACGCTTAACCAACTGAGCCATCCAGGTGCCCCACAATGACTATACTTTAAAATAGTTCAATTAAAAAAAAATAGGTGGAAGAAGCACGATGGATGCTGAATCTATTGGTGTTTTTTATACTATTTGCTCTACTTTTCAGTATGTTTGAGTTTTTATAACAAAAAGTGCTTTTTTTAAATGACTTTAGGGTTTTAGTTTGAGCAATGAGGTGAAGCCATTTACTGAAATGGAAAAGGCTGGGAGGAGCAGGTTTGAGGGTGGAGGGAAATAAGAGGTTTATCTAAGTTTAGTATGAAAAGCCCATTAGACATCCAAATGGAGATGTTATGGGCATAGAGATACCTAAGTCCACAGCACAGTGAAGAGTCAGGGTTAGTGTGACAGAAATTGCTAGATCTCTACCCAATACCCACTTTACTCTTCTTCCTCTGTAACAGAACCCTGATATTTAGCTAGATATAGTGCTAACTAAAATAAAGACTATATTTTCCAGCCTTCCTGGCAACTAAGTGTGGCCATGTGACGAAGTTGTAGATAATGAGGTAGAAGTAGAAGTTTTGTGAAGAAACTAGAAAGCTCTCTTAAAGGGAATTAACTCATTTGGGAAGTGAACATTTTTTTCCTCCTGCTTTTCTCCTATCTGCAGTTTGGGTTGTTTATGATGTGGCTGGATCTTCAGCAGCAATGTTGAAATAATGAGGTGCCCTTGAGGATGGAAGCCAAGGTCTGGGACAATGAAACTGATAAAGGGAAGTCCTCTGGGTCTCTGATGGCAATCAAGCCACAGTACAAGTCCTAGTTTGCTTTCCTTCAAACTGATACATCAAATATGCTTCCTTATGGGGCGCCTGGGTAGCTCAGTCAGTTAAGCACCTGACTACAGCTCATGATGATTTCATGGTTCATGGGTTCAAGTCCCGTGTCACTGACAGTGAAGAGCCTGCTTGGGATTCTCTCTCTCTCTCTCTCTCTCTCTCTCTGCCCCTCCCCCACTCTCTCTCTCAAAATAAATAAATAAACTTAAAAAATATATATCCTTATATACTGAATAAATATCCTTGTATATTGAATTTCATTAAGTATTGAAAAAAATGCAAACTTTTATTTTGTTTAAGCCACTATTATTTGGGCTTTTGCTGAAACATACAACCTAATCTAAACAAATCCTAAAGGCTAAAATTAGAGATAACAATTTGAGAGTCAATATCGTATATATGATATTTAAAACAGCAGGATTGGTGAGATTACCAAGGAGAGATTATAGAGAGAGGCCTGAAATCAAGCCTTGGAATCAATCAGTATGTCAAAGCTGGACATAGAAGGTGGGACCCCAAAAGGAATGACAAGGAAGACTGAAATAAGTGGAAAACCAGCAGAGTGTGCTCTCAACAGCACAAATTATTTCTGAAAGGAAGGAGACTGAATTATGTCAAATATTACTGAGAAGTGAAGATGAGGACAGAGGATTGACCGTTAAATTTAGCAAACTGGCAGTCACTGATGATCTTGATAAGAGTCCTTTCAGTAGGATGAAGACAGCCCTACTGAAACAAATTGAAGAGTACCAGAGGGAGAAGGTGAAGGAGGTAAATATAGATATCTCTTTTGAGATGTTTTACTATGAAGAAGAGTGGAGAGGAGGTAATGGGTTTAAGGAAGAATTTAAGATGGGCAATATTGAGGCAGGTTTGTGGACTGATGGGATTGATCCACCAAAGGGGAGAATGGATAATGCAGATGGAAGTGAATAATTACAGAAGTGAAGTCCTTGAGAAGGAAGACGAGATGGAACCCAGAGCACACCAGGAAGGTCACCTCTGACAGACAATGACCTATGAAGGTGTAATTCCAGAAAAATGGAGGAGGCAATATCTAATTGTGTGGTGTTCAAGAGTGAATGCAGACCTAAAAATACACAAGTAAAATGACATTGGTGGTTGCCTCTGGGTAATACAGAATTTGGGGTGACTTTTGTTTCTTCCTGTGCTTCTTTATGCATTTTTGTGACTTGCACATTTTCTAAGAGTACTTACTACTATCATACTTAGAAAAAAGCTTGGAAAAAGTGAAAGAAAAATCTGTTCATTTCTACCAGTTTGGGAACTAGTCTCACTCTTGGGAATAGAGAAAGTATATAGCAAAGGAAAGTAGACACAGAAGTGGCCCTGCAGGAAAGCTTTATGCATAATGAAATTGGTCTTTCTTTTTTAACCTCTAGTCCTCTCTCTGTTGAGAGTTACTAACCAGAAATATTCCAACAGGCAAAACACAATGGTACAGTCATTGTAGTTGTTCAGTATTGTGGCTGGCCCAGGCTCAGTAGGTGGGCAGAGGATAGAAATGGGACATCACAAGCAGGTGAGCCTTGGATGTTTAGGTAGATAGGCCGTTAGTGCTGGAAATGTCTACCTGCAAACAGCCAGCCAACTCGAGTTTAAAAGCAGAACTGGTAGGGCTGGAAGCGGGCTTGGAAGAACAAAGCTAAGCCCCAGTAGGGTCCATCATGGTCCTCCATTACCAGAGGTCTCACATTAAGGAAGGGGCTCCATGCTGGTTATTGCCAAGTAAAGTTTCATGTACATTACAGAGATGCACTCAGAGGATTGAAGGAAGAAAACTCTCATCATGCAGCTGGGAACATGCCTTCCATTACCAGGCCATTCATCTGTCATGCATTATGCATTAAGATATTTATAATCCCTAATTATACTGGAGTTTAAAAAAAGATATTTATAATACCACAATTACCTTATGAGCAGCACAATTACACTGTGTTATATTTTTGTTTGTTTTAAAAGCACTGAGTTTTTAAATGGAAATATTTAAAATAAATCGCATTTAAAATGAACCCCATTTTAGTGTTTATTTTTAACTAATAGACTACTTTTTAGAACAGTTTTAGATTTATAGAAAAAATGAGCATATAGTACAGAGTTCCCATGTCCTGCCCTCCCCCATTTGCACACATAGCTTTTCCTATTATTAATATTTTGTGTTAGTATATTATATTTGTTATAATTGATAAATCAATATTGACTCATAATTACTAACTAAAGTCCATAATCTATCTTAAATTTCACTCTTTGTGTTGAACATATCTAATGGGTTTTGACAAATGCACATATATGCATCATACAGTATCATACAGACTAGCTTTTAAAAATGTCCTATGTTTTACCTGTTCACCTCTCATTCCTTACCCTTGGGTCATTGGCAACCACTGATCTTTTTAGTGTCTCCATAGTTTTGCTTTTTCCAGAATGTCATGAAGTTGGAATCATATACTATGTAGACTTTCCAGACAGGCTTCCTTCACTTTGCAATATGCACTTAAGCTTCCTCCATGTCTTTCCGTAGTTGATGGCTCAATTTTTCATATCACAGAGTAGTGATCATATGGTTATTTGTCTAGATATACCACAATTGATTTATCCATTCACCTAATGAAGGATACCTTTGTTGCTTCCAAGATTTAGCAATGATGAACAAAGCTGCTATAAACATCCATGTGCAGGATTTTGTGTAAACATAAGTTTTCAACTCATTTGGGTAAAATCAAATGGTAAGAGTATGTTTAGCTTTGCAAGAAACCATCAAATTGTCTTCTAAAGTGGCTGTACCAGGGTGCCTGGGTGGCTCAGTCAGTTAGGTGTCCAACCTTTGGTTTTGGCTCAGGTCATGATCTCATGGTTCATTAGCACAAACCCTATGTCAGGCTCTGCAATGACAGTGTGGATCTTGCTTGGGATTCTCTCTCTCCCTGTCTCTCTCTGCTCCTCCCCGGTTCTCACACTTTCTCTCTCTCAAAATAAATAAATAAACTTAAAAAATAATCCATAAAATTTTTTAAAAAATTAAGTGGTTGTATTATTTTGCATTTCATCAGCAATGAATGAGCGTTTCTTTTGCTCCAAACCCTTACCAGCATTTGGTGTTGCCAATAGCCATTCTAATAGGCATGTAGCAGTATATCTCATTTTAATTTGCAATTTTCTAATGTCATATTATGTTAAGGATCTTTTCATAGAGTGTTTGCCATCTGTATATCTTCTTTAGTGAGGTATCTGTTCAGATCTTTTGCCCAGTTTTTAGTTTTTAGCTGGGTTGTTTGTTTCCTTGTTTTGAGTTTTAAGAAGTATTTTTTTAAATATCTTGGATACAAGTCCTTTATCAGATATGTGTTTTGCAAATATTTTCTTTGGTCTGTGTCTTAGTTTTTCATTCCTTTAACATTTATTTATATACAAAGAGCCTCAAGAATTGCAAATAACTCAGGCCTTTCCTGATTTCTAAGGAAGTAGAGATGAGCTAGGTCATCCAGAGAGAATTTCTGGACTTGTTTGGCCATGAGATGTACGGGACTTTTAGCCACATAGACTAGCAGTCACTGGAGAACAAGTAAGACAAAAGAAATAGTAATATCTCCTTATA
The DNA here is from genome assembly GCF_003009895.1 of Hyaena hyaena. NCBI lineage: Eukaryota > Metazoa > Chordata > Mammalia > Carnivora > Hyaenidae > Hyaena > Hyaena hyaena. Next base: position 379,546 of record NW_024081362.1, on the reverse strand, counting down.
ATAGACCAAACACAAGGCATTCTGCATACATTATTCCACAACTACCTTACAAAATAGGTCAGATCATTTTGATGTGAAGAACTTATAAAATATATTCAGGATCAAACAAGTTAAGCAACCTTCAGGATTTCACATCTATTACATAGAAGAACTGAGACTCAAATAACCACATGATACCACAGAGCCAGATATGGAAGGCCAACCTGTTTCAAGGCAGGTCTTACAAAGGATGGACAACAGAGCAAACCACTACACCCCAACATGCTAAAGCTACTCTGGGCAGGTGTTGAGATCTAAAAGACTCTCATCTAGAAGCAGATACTCTTCAATTAAGATGAATCCAATCTGCTTAGTTCGAAGCAGGATCACAATGAGCAGCTGGGGATATAAAGAATGGGATCTCATCCATGAATCAGAGGAAATACTAACACGAAGAGAGAATTATAGCTTCAGACAAGTAAGCCAGGGCCCAGTTTAAGACCACAAACAGGTCCAGGGGTCTGGAACCAAAATAAAGAAAGCCCAGTGCTGCCATGTCACGGGCATTCAAGAGGACCGATCGCAAAGGCAGTGAGGATGGCCAGATCATCATAGGGTCCTAGTACAGGAGAACAAATTCCTTCTCAAGCCCCTGGTTGGTGGGTCTGAGCCTGTCTCTTCAGGCTCAGGTTCTGCACACATGGCTAAGGTTTCAAGTTAAATGTCCTGAGAACCTGCCATTGAGAGGAGCAGTAAAAAGCTCCAAGGAAGTCAGACACCCCAAGCAGAAGCTCAAGCTATAGGCCAGCACTTGAGGAAGAAAGCCAAAATCCCAATTATCAGAAGTGAGGACCAATGTCAGGGCTGTCTGATGCTTGTTCTCAGAGCTGAGCTAGGGATTCTGAAAGTCCTGTGACTTCAGGAGTCATCCCAGAGATGAGTACAGGGCTGAGCCTAAAGGTGGAGCCATGTGAGCTCAACTACAGACAAGGGTGTGACCAAGCTAGCACACCTGGCTCTGGGACACCACTGAGAGACAGACCTGGGCAATTGATTCCACAGACAAGTCAACTCTGTTCTTCCTTCCACTCAAATTCCTCAAACTGCAAGCCCAGCTTCATCAGGAGTCAGGTACACCGTGCTTGATGCACAAGAAATGTTTTTGAAAAACAATATGTAAGCTTAATTTTTGTGTATTGACTGATATTTTAAGAGACCTAGAAGGATATGTTGTTTAAAGGAAATAATACAACGAATCACTTTGTCATATAAACCATTACCCCTTAATTGTTGTTATTATTTATAAATCTGGTTTCAGTCCATTGGATTTTCTTAAACAGAACATACTTTTAATCTGATTTTTTTCTATCAGAGAGTAATATATAAAAATAACACTTATATATCATTAAGATATATTAACATAATATGCTATATAATATATAGATATAATATATGTAAAATATATAGTATATGTTAATTGTATGTAAGAATCTGACATTTCCCAAAAAGTAACAGGCGCTACTAATCTTGATTTTGGCAAGGTTTCCATTTTAATCCTTACAATATATTCATTAAACTAAAAACCATGGTCTAAACCCATAGTTCATAACCCTGAGAATACACAGAATTAAACTGGAAATAATTAAAGAATGCAGATTTCTGGGCCCCACCTCTTGAGCTTCTAATTCAATGGGGAACATAGAAAGGCACCAGGGACTTCCCAATGGAAACTTATGGTTTAGAATCCTTTGTGCAGCCATAGAGACTGAGAATGGATTGAGATTAACCCAGGGATGACTGTGCTGCTTGTTCCAAGCCCATCCTCCACCAGTGCCCATGGGAAAGAGATTTCCAGCTTACACTGAACACAGTGATCCCACACTGGAGGCCTCTGGCCTAATGAGGTGGTCTCCAGAGTCAAGGGTAAACAACTGTCCTGCAGCCTGATATGGGAGGCCCTGATCACAGCGGGTCCCTGGGCTCTGGTGATAGGCCTTTAGGTAGGAGGCAGGATGTGTCACTGTGCCCAGGGTGTTGTGAGCTTTGTGCAGAATTCTAACTGAAGAGTTTTATATGCACTTATATCTTATCTAAAAATTGCTAAGAGAGGGGCACCTTGGTGGCTCAGTCAGTTAAGTGTCAGACTCTTGATCTCGCCTCAGGTCATGATCTCACGGCCCCCGGGGTGGGCTCTGCAATGGCATCAAGGAGCCTGCTTGAGATTCTCTCTCTTCGTCTCTCTGCCCCTCCCCTCTTTGCATGTGTGTTCTCTTTCTCTCTCAAAATAAAGAAAGAAAAGAAATTACAAGGAAAAAAACTGAATTTGTTTCAGTGGTAAGCAGAATAATATCCCATTCCCATAATAATGTCCATGTACTACTCCCTGAAACTGTGACCATATTAGGCTACAGGCAAAAACACAGGATTTCTAATCAGCTGACTTTGAGATAGGGAGATTATCCTAGAATATCTGGGCAGGGCCAATGAAATAAGTTTCCTTAAAAGAGGAAAGAAGGAGGTGAGGAAGAGAGCCAGAGAGGTCACAGCATGAGTAGGACTCCACATTGCTGGAAAAATGGGGCCACAAGCCAAGGAATGTGGGTGGAATCTGGAAGCGGGAAAAGGCAAGAAATAGAGCCAGAATGGCTGTGCTGACACCTTGATTTTAGACCAAGGAGACCCATGTCAGACTTCTGAATTTCTAAACTGTAAAATAATCAATTTGTATTGTTCCAAACCACTACATTTGTGGTGATTTTTTTTTTTACAACAGAAATAGAAAACTAATACAGCACCATGACCAACTTAACTTTTTTCCTTTAGAATTCAAAAAAAGGAAAACTAGAACTTAAAAATTTGACAGCCTGTCACTCTTTGTACAGCAAGGCCCCGAACGTCATCTCTAATATTTTACTTTTCTTCTCTTCAAAGAGACAAAGAAGATTCTGTATCTAAGGTGACCAGGCTCATTTATTGGATCAAGTTTTTAATATAGAATGATAGGATTGTTGTAAGATCCAGGATCCAAATTTTAAAAATCCCCTTTGGTGTCTCTAGCATGCAACCAGGTTTTCAAACCACTAGTCTAAAATTTAAATTCCCAACCACATAATTATAAGTGGCTACATGCCTAGAGAATGAGTACAGTGGATTATTATTAACCAGGGAGGACATAACAAATGTGGTGTCCACAGAGATTGGGGCCGGTGATGTAACATTTCATCAGTGACCTGAATAATGGAATGGCCAGCATGCTCATTAAATGTGAATGCGGTACCAAAATGGAAAACAGGCGGAAGAGGGCATTTTAATTAATTAATGAGGGTTGTTAGGATGGAGAGCATATTGATTCAAAGGACAGGTGACAGCAGGGTGAGGAAGAGCCAGAGGAATTGCTCAGACCTGAATGAAGCTCAGTGAAGGCAAATACAGAATAAAACACATTCTGTAGAAGGGAAGGAAATAGCACAATAACAGGCGCGGTGAGGGAAGAGGGAAGATGGCAAAATTAGAAAAAGATCTTGGGGTAAGACTAAGCACAGAATAGGGGGTAGCAGGGGATTGCTGGGGGAAGGGTTGCAGGAAGACCACTTGGCCTTGGCCTCACATTCTCATAGGGCCTGAAATTTAGAATTCTGACATCACTCTGGTATCTGATAAAGGTATTCCATAATTAACGTAGACATGTAAAGCTCACCCACAGCTTTCAATCCCATTTTTGTAACTTTTCCTTTTTCGATATATTGGGAGCCTCAAAAAATGAAAGTGGCCTGGATGTGTCTGATTCAAGATAATGGTGGATCACAAGATTCATTCAGGACTATATTTTATGAGGCAAGTACAAGTGAACATACAGCTGCAGAATATATTTGGAGGAGCTCACAAGGAACAGCAAGCAGCCTCTAGCAAGCAGAGCTCGGGGAATTAGAATCCAGAGAGGAAAGGAGATATGTTTTGTTTCTCCTGAAGAAAATATTAATAGGTGCTTTTAAAATATTCTCTTTGTCCCCTAGAGTTCTACATGCACATAATCTACAATGTCAAACAGTGCTACAAAACTTGTCATGAAAAACAGCAATCCCCTCTCCTCCTCACCTTTTCCCACATTTAAGCCTGTTTCTTTTGGTATTATCTCCAGGTCTCCAAATTAACAAGCTTAAAATGCTATTCCTTCCTCTTTCAATGTTAACCATTATCTGATTTGTGTCTAGGATAGAAGATAAGGTGTCTTTCCTTCCTCTACCCCCACCATACATGTTCATCCTTCCCTATCCTCCCCATTCTTCCTGTTCCATGGTGTCATCAATGTTTGTGTTACAGTGGCTATAAAACACCACTCACAGCTCAGCCACAGTAAATCATGAAAACTTCCTTTCCTGCACACCTTTTTGTTGTCCTTGAAGCTAGTAACTCTCTTACTTTTTGTTTGCTTCCTTTTCTACACATTTAAATTTGCCATCTGTCAATGGCTGCTCTCGAGACATTCAGAATTTTGAGTACTCCGACAATTTCACCAATCTCCCCCTAGATCTCTCCCCAAGCCTTCTAATGCACTACAACCTGGACCTGAGGCACAACTCTCATCTTGGAATCTCCCTTCAAGGTCATCCCAGGGGCACTTCCCTTCTGGGCAAGCTCTGGTGTCTTCTTTTGTTCTTTGCTTCATGTTTTGACAAATCTACTGGGAACTTCCTGGGGCAGGGGCTCGGGAGATAAATTCTTGAGAATTTTTATGTCTGAAACTTTTGAAAAGAATTTTTTTTACTGTTTATTTATTTTGAGAGAGAGGTAGGAGTGTGGGGAGGGGCAGAGAGAGAGAGAGAGAGAGAGAGGAGAGAATCCCAAGCAGGCTCCACACTGTCAGTGCAGAGCTCTACATGGGGCCCAGTCTCACAAGATGTGAAACCAAGATTCAGACGCTTAACCTACTGAGCCAACCAGGCACCCCTGAAACATTTTTAATCCATCCTGACACTTGATAGTTTGGTCTGGGTAATGAACTCTAAACTGGGTGGCACCTGGGTGGCTCAGTCCGTTAAGTGTCCAACTTAGGCTCAGGTCATGATCTCACAGTTCATGGGTTCGAGCCCTGCGCCCCTCTTTTGTGCTGACAGCTCAGAGCCTGGAGCCTGCTTTGGATTCTGTATCTCCCTCTCTCTCTGACCCTCCACTGCTCACACTGTCTCTCTCTCTCTCTCTCTCTCAGAGAATTCTAAACTGGAAAAAAAGAATTGTAAACTGGAAATCATTTTCTTGGAGAATTTTGAAGACTGTTATCATCTGGCCTCTGCTATTGAGAAGCCTGAAACCATTCTAATTCATCACTCTCTACATAGGAGCTATTTTCTCCTCCTCTTTGGAAGCTCATGGAGTCTTTTGTTGTCTTCATTGTTCTGAGATTTCACACTGGTGTGTCTTGGTGTGGGTCTATTTTCGATCCTTGTGTCAGCATTTGATGGACCTTTCATTTCAGAAACACATGCTTCTCTGTTGTGGGAAATATTTTTCAATTATGTCTTCTGGTTTCTCGGTTTCTCTGGATTCTCTGTTCTCTCTTTTTGGAATTCCTATTTTCATAAATTAGATCTGTTCTGGATTCCTCATTTTTCTTATCTTTCATTTATTTCTTTCTGTTTTGCTCTTATTTCAGAGATATTCTCTTCTTAATTTCCTAACCCTTTTATTGAATTTTAATTCTTATCATCCTATTTCTAATTTCCAAGGGGTCTAATATATGTTCCTGGATGTTCCTTTCTCTAATGTCATATACTTACTTGATGTTTACATATCTTAGTTCTGAGGATTTTTTTAAGTTTATTTATTTATTTTGAGAGAGAGAGAAAAAACGAGAAGGGGAGTGGGACAGAGAGAGAAAGAAAGAGGGAATCCCAAGCAAGATCTGCCCTGTTAGTGCAGAGCCCAATGTGGAACTCAAACCCACAAAATGTGAGATCATGAATGACCTGAGTAAAAATCAAGAGTCAGATGCTTAACTGACTGAGCCACTCAGGAGCCCCGGCTCTGAGGATATTAATCAGAGGATATTGGATGTTTTCTTCAACCTGCATGGTTTCTTTTATCTCTAAGTTGCTTTCTCCTTTTCATTTTGGTCTCTATATTTCATGTAAGAGGCTTTTCTCCATGTTTAGTAAACCTTGTTGTCTGCTCCTATTTAAGAACAGGCAATGAAAAAGCTGAGTGGAAGTTCTGAGCCTTAGGGGCTTATTGGCCGGAGGCTCCACCGTACATTCTGGCTGGGCTGTTTGCTTGGAAGACTCCCAAATCAGTGCCTTTGTTTTTCCTCTTGGGGAGACCCCACTGGTCCCTTAGGATTCCATTCTCCCCTGTCTGCTGTGTTGTGGCCATATTTCTTACTTTTCAGCTTTTGAAATGTTGTTGCTATGAGGAGTTAACATTTTTCTTAATTGCTCTTTTTTCTTTCCTTTAAAAAATCTATTTACCATCATCTTACTGAGGCTTTAGAAAAAAGCAAAAGGAGGTGCATGCATGTTCAATCCTCCCTCTTTACCTAGAAGATTTACTTCTCACTCTACTTTTTCCTGTAGTTTTTTTAATACTTTTTTTTTTTTTACTGATTATTATTCCTTGTTTTGCTTTTTACATTAAGACAATCCAGTTTCCTTTTTCAAAGCAGCTATAAGAGTTCAGCATGTAGGAACCACAAAATAAAGATGAGCCTCTTGAAGGCTTTGAGAGCTTCCAAATGCTGACGTCTGCAGTTGGGGCATGTATGTGCATGTGTATTTACCAAGGAGACACCTGCAGCCTACCTAGGGAAGATAATACACCATGAATGATGACCTAGGACCAGTAAATAGTAATGCATCTCTAAGAAGGAAACTAAGTAGGTCAAAGTGAGTCATCGTCCATAGTGTAACACTTCTCTACCTCAGCCTGGAGAAAAATTTCTAATTTGATTGGACACTTGCGTTATCCCACTTATAATTAATCCTCTGAAGAAGTTGTCTCCAAAATTTTTTATTGTACATCCTTAATAGAAAAACGTCTTTGACACTCTCCCTCAAATATGTAAAGGTATTTATTTGCAAATTATACATGCCTTATAATATCAATATTGTATAAAGCAGTAACACACATGCAAGTAGAAATTTTTAAAGGATGTCATAGAAAATAAATAAAATTAGAAGTTCTAATATTTCCTTTCAGTACCCCAATGAATTGTCTTGCAAACCATGGAATTCTCAACCAGGATGAGAATTAGAGCCCCTGGGAAGGTTTTGTAGAACTCCTACCTAGGCCCAATGTCTGTATTTTGAATCAGAACTGAGGGTAGGACCCTGGCAAGGGTATTTTGAAAAAGTTTCCTTGCTGATTCCCACACAAGCAGTGTGCCTCTGCATAAGAAATACAGCTCTAAAGATTTAAAAATTAGAGGTCTTAAAAAGTGTAAATAGTAGTTAAAATGCAAAGAACAGGCAATTAAAACAGGAGAAATGCATAGTTTGATTAAATATCTACATTATCACATAGCCTCAAAAACCTTAACTCCACTGTTTCTTCCTCTGTGTCTGTCTTTTCCCTTACCTTTCAATTTACCTTTTAATTTTTATTTATTTATTTTTTAATGTTTATTTTTGAGAGGGGGAAGGAGCAGAGAGAGAGAGACAGAGAATCTGAGAGGCTCTGCACTGAGTGGGACATGGGGCTCCCACAGACCAGAAGATTACGACCTGAGCCAAAACCAAGAGTCTGAACCTTAACTGACTGAGCCACCCAGGTGCTGCCTTCCCTTTTTTGCATGATTTTAACTTTTCTATTATAAACAATAGTCATCCATTGTAGAAGTAAACATTGGCAAAAAGAAAAAATTATAAAAAAGTCAATAATCCTACCCTTCCAAGATAACACTTAAAATCTCTATCTGTGCTCACACCAGTCAGAGTGGCTAAAATGAGCAAATCAGAGGACTCTAGATGCTGGCGAAGATGTGGAGAAACGGGCACCCTCCTACACTGTTGATGGGAATGTAAACTGTTGCAGCTTTTCTGGAAAACATTGTGGATGTTCCTCAAAAAATTAACATTTGAACTCCTCTATGACCCAGCAATAGCACTGCTAGGAATTTACCCAAGGGATACAGGAGTGCTGATGCACAGGGGCACATGTACCCCAATGTTCACAGCAGCACTCTCCACAATAGCCAAAACATGGAAAGAACCTAAGTGTCCATCCACGGACAAATGGATCAAGAAGATGTGGTTTATCTATACAACGGAATACTACATGGCAATGAGAAAGAATGAAATCTGGACATATGTAGCAACATGGGTGGACCTTGAGGGTGTTATGCTGAGCGAAATAAATGAGGCAGAGAAGGACAGCTACCATATGTTTGCACTTATAGGAGGATTAGGAGGAACTTAATGGAGGACCGTGGGGGAGAAGAAGGGGAGAAATGGGAGAGAGGGAGGCAAACCATGAGAGACTCTTGAATGCTAAGAACAAACTGAGGACTGATGGGTATGGGGGGGAGGAGAAGGGAGGTGATGGGCATGGAGGAGGGCACTTGTGGGGATGAGCACTGGGTGTTATATGGAAACCAACTTGACAATAAACTAAGAAAATCTCTGTCTGTGGCCTTCCAAACCTTTATGCCAACAAATACTTGAAAAGGGGGTGGGGAGTTATACATACATGCTGTTTTAACCTGGCTTTTTTTCACTTGGTAATTATATATTTTTTCATGACAATAAGAATGAAATTTCCAGCAGAGCAATGAACTGGTGAGAAGAATGTACAGAGCAAGTTGTGAGGCTGGAGGCCCCCTGTGCCCAGATGACTTGCCAGCCCCCTCCCTTCCTCTCCTGTGCCATTCTTTCCCTTCCCCCTTCTGGTCCTCTCTTAGCATCTTTCACTCTGCTTTCCACATGCCCTTTCTCTTCCTCTTTTCTTTTACCTTCCACCCCCATCTCTCTTCACTAAAGCAACCAAGGACAAGGGTTAATATTTGACAGAATAAATGTCCAGATAATTCGACAAGGGATGCGTAACGAGGGAGCGAAGAGGCAGCTGCACCCCCTCCGCAAAGGGGATTTTCAGAGCAAGCCCAGGCAAGAGCCCTCTGTTCTTGATGACTATCTGTTATTTCCACTTGGGAGATTATCTCAAGTTATTATTAAAGGTGCTTACTTACCATGCAGGCAAGGTGTGGCCAGAGGCAGCCTGGGGTGCCCAGGTGGTCAGAGAAGAGACATTTCAGGGAAATGGCTGTTCTGGAATTGAAACTAAGGGAGATGGTACAGTTGACACAAGACAGGGTCTGAGCAGGAGGCAGGCATGATGATCCAGAACAAACCGGCTGCTGCGCTTCTACCTGGAGGGTAATCGGTTTCTCCACTGGTGTTACAAAGCCGGTTGCAGAAAACCAGTTCCTCTTGCTCTGGGTGGCAAGAATCAGCAGAGTGCTGGTTACCCTCTCACAGCTCCTCAGCCTGCTGCCAAAGAAATTTCCATCTGTATTTATTAACCCACTAGTAGCGAGGAAGGTTTCTGAACTGTGAAACTTCTTTGGGCTGGTATGAAAGAAAGTAAGCACTTGTCACCACAATAGAGCCAGACTGTGTTTTCTAGCTGCTGTGGAAAGTTATTGTTTTCATTAAATGCAAATCATTGCCCCCAAACCAACAATGTTCTTGGAAATGAAATTGTCATTGGCTGCATTGACCATGAGAGGTTACATTAGCCAACTCTGTAAAGGCACACTGCTATGAAAGGTTCTAGAAAATGAGGAGAAAGTGAATTGTTCTCCACCCCAAGCCCCAGCAGCAGCTAATCAGCTGTCTGTTGGAGGAGGGTGGGGGGAAGGATGCTTGTGCTTATGAAGACTTGTCAGAGGGACAGCAATTAAAGGCTTCAACAAAATGTTAGTCACAGTGGGTGGAACCCTCCTTGTCATCTTGCTGAAGCAGAGTCAGAGAAGTTCATGATAGCTGAGGAGAGGGAGGGCCCCCAGTACAACCTCTCCCTTTTCCCAGTAACAGCTACTCAATAAGCAACACTTACCATGTGTACAAGGTCAGAAAGGAGGCAAGAATAGGGGGGAAATATTTTGACATAAATATGTCCACAAAGAAGGATGTCTTATAGGAAGAATATCTTTAGCATATGGCAGTTGAAACCAAAGAAAAAAAGATTTTTTTCCCCTTTGAGAAAGAATGGAAAATTCCTCCTTCCCTGTAAGGAAACAAACCTTTATGTGGAGTGGCATCTGACCTTCCATCATTAGTGACTCATTCCTTTGTGTATTATGGACAGCCTGATATTTTTTTAATAGTTTATTGTCAAGTTGGTTTCCATATAACACCCAGTGCTCGTTCCCACAAGTGCCCTCCTCCATGCCCATCAATCCCCTTCCCCTTCCCCCAATCCTATCTGCCCTCAGTTTGTTCTCAGCATTCAAGAGTCTCATGGTTTGCCTCCCTCTCCCCCACCATTTTTCCCCTTCTTCTCACCCATGGTCATCCATTAAGTTCCTCCTAATCCTCCTATAAGTGCAAACATATAGTATCTGTTCTTCTCTGCCTGACTTATTTTGCTCAGCATAACACCCTCAAGGTCCATCCAGGTTGCTATACATGGCCAGATTTCATTCTTTCTCATTGCCATGTAGTATTCCGTTGTATAGATAAACCACATCTTCTTGATCCATTCGTCCGTAGATGGACACTTAGGCTCTTTCCATGTTTTGGCTATTGTTGAGAGTGCTGCTATGAACATTGGGGTACATGTGCCCCTATGTACCAGCACTCCTATATCCTTTGGGTAAATTCCTAGCAGTGCTATTGCTGGGTCATAGAGGAATTCTACTGTTAATTTTTTGAGGAACCTCCACACTGTTTTCCAGAGAAGCTGCACCAGTTTACATTCCCATCAACAGTGTAGGAGGGTGCCCGTTTCTCTACATCCTCGCCAGCATCTAATGGCATCTAATTTAAGCGGCCTATACCAAAATGAAGATACTTTATAGGAGGGCAGCCAGGGATTCTTACTGAAATCAGAATCCTTGAGATGACTTTTACATTCAGACTCTTGCAATACACACACACATGGTCTATGCCTCTCACCCTTACTATGACTATGACCTTTACCCAATAGGTGATTGTCCAATTCTCTGGTATTTTAGTCATATCAGGCTGCTATAGCAAAATAACATAGTCTGGGTTACTTAACCAATAGACATTTATTTCTCACAGTTCTGAAGGGTGGAAGTCCAAGATCCAGGTCCCAACACACTCAGTTTCTGGTAAGAACCCTTCCTAACTTGTAGATGACCACTTTCTTACTGTGTCCTCATACAGCCTTTTATTAGGTGTATGCACATGGAAGGAACAAGATCTCTCTGTTCCTCTTCTTATAAAGATACTTATCCCATCATACTTATCCCACCTCCATGACCTCATCTAAACTTAATTATGTCCCAAAGACCCCACCTCCAAATCCCATCACCCTAGGGATCAGGGCTACAATGTGTGAATTTTGGGGAAACACAAGCATTCGACTCTGACAGGACCTTGCAATAGTTAACTTTAGTTCCTGTTTTTGAAGTTAGAAAATGGTTTCCACTGAAGGTGATGATTTGGTTGCCTCAGTCAGAACCAATAGTTGAGAATGAAAGCCGTGGAGAACTGGAAATAGTTGTTTTTTAATATTTTGACACTTCCAAGGAGAGTGAGTGTATATGAGTCAACACCATTGCTTTTTTCCACTGAATCCATGGCTTCCTCCTATATACTGTCTCTTTCTTTTTCCCTACTTCTTCTGCTAATACATTCCCTTTCTTCTTATCCTCTTCAAGAGGCCAACATTCAGGAATGTGATCTGTGTTTATGTTATGCTTAATGGTTTTATGTTTTCTTTTTTTAAATTTTTAATATTTATTTTTTTTTTGAGAGAGAGATAGAGTGTAAGCAGGAGAGGGGCAGAGAGAGATGGAGACACAGAACCCCAAGCAGTCTCCAGGCTCTGAGCTGTCAGCACAAAGTGCAACACGGGGCTTGGACCCATGAACCATGAGATCATGACCTGAGCTGAAGTCGGACACTTATCTCACTGAGCCACCCAGATGCCCCTTATGCTTTCTTTACATAACATAGGTTTAATATTTTACTTGAGGGTGTATTTACTTTAGTATGTTGGTCAGTTTTACTTGATAGGCTAGTGGCTATGATAGGAGAAAATGTCCTGACCCCTGTCTCAAGACCTTAAGATTAAAGAGATCGTGTATAAGATACCAAGGGCCATAGGACCACCTAGAGAGTGTGAGAAGGCAGTAAGAGATGAGTTGGGGTTTGAAAAAACAAGACCAAGGACAAGATTCCTCTACCTCCTGGTTTTACAAAGAATAAACTTCTATTATGCTAATGTCATTCCTGGTCAATAATCTACTATGGGGAAACAGCAGCCAAAAATGCCACAGGTTGCTCTCAATTTTTATTCTACCTGAGATTTCCCTTGTAAGGGAAGTTGTAAAATGGAGCCCAGAGTCATTCTATGGGTTTGGGACAACACAGTCTGCCTCTCCTATCTGATGGCCCCATTTTCCCCACCTAAACACATATAGATGAAGTCAAATTGAAATTAACACCAAGGACCCCACAGAGGGTAAAGGAGCAACTATGGGGCCATGTAGGCAGAGTATGTTGATAGAAGAAGGGAGAACCTAGGTTCTCTAGGTGTTGAGGAGTGCTTTGGATGATTAAGTTACTTGTATTTTTAAGCCTCTGCTGGCCAAACCTTCTTCTCCCTGCTTGTGGATGCCACCACAAGCTTCCCAATAGGCTGCCTATCACCTTTCAGCTCCACACAGCAGCTCAGTACCCCATTCTGTGGAGAAGTAAGAATAAGCAAAGTGTCTGGGCCATTCACCTCCTAAGATCAGCAAGGCTTTGTCTGCTGGTCCGAGACCATTTCTGGAGATCAGCATGTGACAGAGCCACAATGTCCGGTCACTCTGTCAACCCTCTGAAGTTCCTCCTTTTTTTTTTCTTCTCTAACCTCATAAACAATGACCGTTAAAGGTCTCGCTGTCTACAGATTCTGAACCACGATTAGCTTTTGTTACGAGGAAATTCTCCATTCTCCAAAATGGTGATCAAAATGTTTTCTCTTATGAGTAGGAATTTTAGTTACTGTGAAATGGATTGTTTAATATAGTATTCACCATTCCTGTTTTTGTTCTCTCTAGTTGTAATTCATAGCAAAATTGAGGTTACTCAAGAAATAGACGAGGAACTTCTTGATAAAGGGAGGAAGTAACCAAGTCGTTGAAAGCAAGAAGTAGCTTAGTTCTGCAGTTTCTTCTTTCATATGTATGGTCCCCACTCCAGAAGAAAAGAACAATAGGAATAACAAAAGTCAACATGTTATGTAACCCAGTTTCCTCAACTGTCCTAAGAAAACTTTTGCATTCCTGTCGCATCCCTGCCACACACAGAATTCTTAACAGGAAATTAAAGCAAACAGAGAAATCTGTGTCAAGATTCATGGTAGCTTCATGCCTCTACTGTCACTTCCCAAAGACAGCAAGGGCTGGCTCTCTTTTGTCTAAATGGCAAGTGTCATACCCCTTCCTAATTTCTCTTCTATAAATTAATGTCTAAAAGTGGCATTTAGGGGCGCCTGGGTGGCTCAGCTGGTAAAGTGTCCAACTTCAGCTCAGGTCATGATCTCACAGTTCGTGGATTCGAGCCCCACGTCAGGCTCTGTGCTGAATGCTAGCTCAGAGCCTAGAGCATGTTTCAGATTATGTGTCTCCCTCTCTCTCGACCCTCCCCTGCTCATGCTGTCTCTATCTCTCTGCCAGAAATAAATAAAGCATTAAAAAAAATTTTAAGTGGCATTTAACAACAACGGAGAAAAAGATGGATTATTCAACACATAATATTGAGGCAACTGTATGGCCACATGGAAAAAATAATAAAAGTAGAATAAAGTGCATATGAAGCAGAGACTTAAATGTAAAATTGAAAGCATAAAAGGACTAGAAAAAATTGGGTTATATTTTTAATGGATTTTTAATAATTCCTGGAGTCAAGAAGTGTTACATAACACCAAGAAACCATAAAAGATTCCACTATGTAAAAGTGTCAGGTTCAACTACATAAAGTTTTAATAAACAAAAAAAAGACCCACATGGGAAAAACCACCAGATGAATGACAAAAAAGGAAAAAAGTGTTTGAGGATAATTTCCTTCAGATAAAAACAACTTCAAATATTTAATTTTCAAAGTACCAAAGCCCAATAGAGTAAATGCAAAAGGATACAAGCAGATAGTTTTTTAAAAATGATATAGAAATGGCCCACGAACATATAAAAAGATGCACAACCTCATGTGTAACAAAAGGAAAGGAAATTTATATTACACTGATATACCATTTTTTTTCCCTATCAGATTGACAAAAAACAAGAAATTTGAAGACCTACTTTGTGGGCAGGGCTGTGAAGAAACAAGCAAATTGCTAATGAAAATGCAAACCAGTGCAGTATCAACAGAAGACAATTTAACAACTTCCAAATATACATAACCTTTGACAAGCAATTCCACTTGTAGAAATTGGTCCCACAGATATATCCACATAGATGCAAAAAGAAGGATGTTTAAAGTCATTCATAGTAGCTATATGTGAATAGATTACCTTGCAGCTGTAAAAGAAAAATAAGGAGGTTCTGTAGCTACTGGTATGGAAGCATCTCCGAGATTTTTTTAAATTTATTTTTTATTTTTTAATTTACATCCAAGTTGGTTAGCATATAGTGAAACAATGATTTCAGGAGTAGAATCCAGTGATTCATCCCCTACGTATAATACCCAGTGCTCATCCCAACAAGTGTCTTCCTTACTGTTCCTTGCCCATTTAGCGGTCCCATTACCCACAACCCCTCCAGAAGCCCTCAGTTTGTTTTCCATGTTTAAGAGTCTCTTATGTTTTGTCCTCCTCTCTGTTTTTATATTATTTTTGTTTCTCTTCCCCTATGTCCATCTGTTTTGTATCTTAAATTCCTCATATAAGTAAACTCATATGATATTTGTCTTTCTCTGAATTTCGCTTAGCATAATACCCTCTAGTTCCACCCACATTGTTGCAAATTGCAAGATTTCACTTTTCTGTTTGCTGAGTTATACTCATTGTATATATATACCACATCTTTTTTATCCAGCCATCTGTCAATAGATATTTGGGCTCTTTCCATACTTTGGCTATTGTTGATAGAGCTGCTGTAAACATTGTGGTGCATGTGCCCCTTTGAAACAGCACACCTGTATCCCTTGGATAAATACCTACTAGTGCAGTTGCTGGGTCATAGGGTAATTCTATTTTTAATTTTTTGAGGAACCTCCATACTGTTTTCCATAGTGGCTACACCAGTCTGCATTCCCACCAGCAGTGCAAAAGAGTTCCTCTTTCTCCACAACCTTGCCAATATCTGTTGTTGCCTCGGTTGTTAATTTTAGCCATTTTGACTGGGGTGAAGTGGTATCTCATTGTGGTTTGGATTTGTATTTCCCTAATGAGTGATGTTGAGCAGTTTTCATGTGTCTGTTAGCCATCTGGATGTCTTTTTTGGAAAAGTGTCTATTCATGGCTTTTGCCCATTTCTTCACTGCATTCTTTGATTTTTGGGGATTGAGTCTGATAAGTTCTTTACAGATTTTGGATACTAACCCTTTATCTGATATGTCATTCACAAATATCTTCTCTCATTCCATTGGTGGCCATTTAGTTTTGCTGATTGTTTCCTTTGCTGTGCAGAAGCTTTTCATCTTCATGAGGTCCCAATAGTTCATTTTTGCTTTTGTTTCCCTTGCCTCCAGAGATGTGTGGAGTAAGAAGTTGCAGCAGGTCTAGAGGGTTTTGCCTGCTTTTTCCTCTAGGATTTTGATGTCTTCCTGTCTTTCATCCATTTTGAGTTTATTTTTGTGTATGGTGTAAGATAGTGCTCCAGGTTCATTTTTTTTCATGTCACTGTCCAGACTTCCTAAGACCATTTGCTGAAGAGACTGTTTTTATTCCATTGGATATTCTTTCATGCTTTGTCAAACATTAATTGGCCATATGTTTGCGGGTCCATTTCTGGATTCTCTATTTTGTTCTGCTGATCTAAGTGTCTGTTTTTGTGCCAGTACCATACTGTCTTGATGATCACAGCTTTGTAATACATCTTGAAGTCTGGGATTGTGATGCCTCCTCCTTTGTTTTTCTTTTTCAGGATTGCTTTGGCTCTTCGGGGTCTTTTCTGTTTCCATACAAATTTTAGGATTGTTTGTTCTAGCTCTGTGAAGAATGCTGGTGTTATTTTAATAGCAATTGCATGAAATATGTAAATTGCTTTGGATATATTGACATTTTAACAATATTTATTCTTCTAATCCATGAGCATGGAATATTTCCCCATTTTTTGGTGTCTGCTTCAATTTCTTTCATAAACTTTCTATAGTTTTGGTATAGAGATTTTTCATCTCTTTGATTAGGTTTATTCCTAGGTATTTTATGGTTTTTGGTGCAACTGTAAATGGGATAGATTCTTTGATTTCTCTTTCTGTTGCTTCATTATTGATGTATAAAAATGCAATTGATTTCTTTGCATTGATTTTATATCTTGTGAATTTGTGGAATTCATGGATCAGTTCTAGTAGTTTTTTGGTGGAATCTTTTGGGTTTTCCACATAGAGTATATGGTCTGTGAAGAGTGTGAAAGTTTGACTTTCTCTTTGATGATTTGGTTGCTTTTTATTTCTTTGTGTTGTCTGATTGTTGACGTTAGGATTTCTAATACTATGTTGAATAACAGTGGCAAAAGTGGAAATCCCTGCCGTGTTCCTGGCCTTAGGTGAAAACCTCTCAGTTTTTCCCCATTGAGGGTGATATTAGCAGTGGCTCTTTTTTATCACATTGCTTGATTTGTGGATATTGAGCCAGCTTTGCATCCAAGATATAAATCCCACTTGGTTTTGGTGAATAATTCTTTTAATGTATTGTTGGATCTGGGTGGCTAGTATCTTATTGAGAATTTTTGCGTCTATGTTATCAGGGAAATAAGTCTGTAGTTCTCTTTTTTGGGGTCTTTGTCTGGTTTTGATATCACCCAAGATATTTTGTTAGATAAAGAAAAGCAAGGCCACAGTGTGTATGTGTTTAAAACTATTCTAAGAATTGATTTATTTAAGAATTTTCAGAAAGTATACCAAAAGACCCATTACCCTGGATTCTTTAGGGAAGGAAATTGGATGGCTGGGCAAGAGGAACAGGAAGGACAGTTTTCATTGGATATTCTTTTGTGCCTTCTGAACGTAAATGTTACCTTATAAAAAATAAAATATTATAATGAATAAAGATGCAATAACCATGGGCTTGAGTAAACTTCAAAAAGGATGAGTCGGATGGTGAATTTTATATTTTGTGATTTCACCTCAATTTGAAAAAAAGCAATGAGCAGGATTCCCAACGGGAAAATAAAAGCAAGCTTTTTACTCTGTGAGCGGGTCTATCTTGGGGCATGACACTCCTTTCATGAACTGGTAAAGGCTTAAAAACTGATTTCTAGAGGAAAACACTGATTTCTATTATTTGTCAATTTCTGTGACATCACTTAATGCAGAATTGGGACAGGGCACAAACAGTTTGTTTTGTGAACCAATACAAACCAGCTCTAGTTCACCACTGGCGTCTACCTAGTTACTAAAATCAGAACCTTAGGAAACATCCTTGAATTCCTGGACCCTTCTTGTCCACTCCCCTTTCCTTAATTACCCATTGTGTTGTTGCTAATCAATCCAGCCTTTCTCAACTGAGTAGAGCTCTCGTAGTTTGGGGATGGATTCTTTCCCTACAGGGTAGTTCCTAATTGGTCTAATGCAACATACAAGTTGCTACCCATTAGTGCGTAGAGATATTTATCCCTTGAGACAACCCGGTGGATCCTGGGAGGTCTGGAGCCCCCAGGTGCTTGCTTTGAGCTGTTCCAGTCTGTCAGCTGTATGAGCATTATCACTTGTCAAAAAGATTGGGAGGCCTTGCCCTAAAGTAATCACGACCTTCCATTCCCCTCATTACTGACTGACTCTGGACCTCAAGGCTTAGTCTATTACAGCATAGTATTCACTAATCACCAGATTGCCCAAATATGGACCCACGATCAACTCAGGCCAATGATATTTAAAGGAGATTTGCTGGAGACATTTAATAAGTTTCCTACTCTTTAGAGAGTAATAGGAAGATAAGAACTCTCTGTCTTCCTCATACAGATAAGGTCTGGAACTGCTGCAGCCACCTTGTCAAGCAGCCGGAGCATGGAGCCAGCAAAGGACAAGGGGCTGAACAGATGGCCAGAGCCAAAGCACTCCACCCTATTTCTGGTTTTCCTGTGCTGTAAACCAATAAATTTATTGTTCAAGACACAGAGTTAGCTTCTCTGTTTCTTCTATTGAATGCATACTTTAACAATGTACTTTAGTAACATACTTTAATATGCTTGGCATGTTAAACATGTTTAACATGCTGATCATCTCTGTTTAGCATTTCTATTGATAGTTTACCCTCTTGTGCTAGTTTATTTTATGCTATAGTCAGGCTATAGTACCTCATCATTCAAGCAAACACCAATCGAGGAGTTACTGTGAAGGTATTTGGTATATGGATTAAAATCTACTTAAATTGACTTTAAATCTAACGGGGATTATTTCTGACAATCTAGATGTGCATCAACCAATCAACTGAAAGGCCTTAAGAGCAAACCTACAGTTTCTCTAAGGGAAAAGAAATTCCACCTGTGGAATTGCAGCATCAGCCCCTGCCCAAAATTTTCCAGGCTTCCCTTCCTGCTGACCTGCCCTACAGATTTCAGACTTGCCTAGCCAGCTCCACAACTGCATAACTCAATTCCTTGTAATAAATCTCTCTCTCGTGAATAAATAAATATAATACACACGCAAGCGCGCGCGCGCACACACACACACACACACACACACACACACAGAGTACTGGTTCAGGCAGAAACTTGAATGATAATAGTTTATTCCTTTATGTACTTAAATCAATTTGAGATTGTAGACTTTGTATTTATTTATATGTTTGTCAAAAGTTATGCACATTTGGAAGATAAAAAATGTTAAATTACCTTCTCTAGAGGTTGTTCCGATGCATACTTTTATTAGACTATAGCCTTTGTGTCTTTGTATTACTAAGTGTTCTCAGTATAGTAAGTACTCAATAAATATGATCAGAATTGTAGGAAGAGACATGAATTAAGATAGAAAGACATGAAGGTATGCTAGATTGGAGGGTTCTTTGACTAAATCACTTTTTTTTAGGTCCTATCTCTTCTGCAGGTGACATGAGAATTTGAGCGACTTGCCCCACATAGTACTTACTCTGCAAGAACAGCAGCAGGCAGGCCTCTGAGTTTGAGGTCAGACCTGAATTTGAGCATTTTCTGTACCAGTCAAGCTTTGTGAACTTGAGCTGATGTCTTAGCTTCTGTGATCTTGTTTCTAAATCTGTAAAAGGAAGGTGATGACCTTCCAAGCTGGTGTGAAGGTCAAAGGAGATAAATATATAAAGAACCTGGTGTGAAGGTCAAAGGAGATAAATATATAAAGAACCTATGTAATAGGTCTGGACACGGAGGTTATAAGGTCTTCTCCTCAAATTTAGAAACAGGAAGCAACAATGCTCTCAGAGCCAATCTGTAAGCTGAACACATAAAGCATCTGAGCAGAGATGTGAAGTGAACATGAATGGACAACAAGACACCAACCAGGTTGACTTTAATAAAATACCTAAACAAGGATATCCCAACCAGAAGGGGATTAGTCAGAGATAAAACCTAGAAAAAACAGAGTCAGAGACAAAGTAGAGCTGTGCCACTGATGCTTTGTCCCATCAGGCCCGAAAATTCAGGCCAAACTGTAATTCCACTAATAACAACATACCCATCTGGCTGTCCAAGCATAATGTCATTCAATCTTTGAATCACGTAAATGGCTTTTTCTATTCTGTTTCCAAACTGAGCAAAATCTTCTGATAGTTTGGATTCCTCTATGGCCTGCCTACAGGAAATGGTCTCCGGTCAGGCCCACTGGGCTAGCCAGCTCTCCCCAAACCAACATCCTACTCAAACACCTGCATTCTTTTTTATTCTAAGGGTTAGGCAGGACAATCTGACCCAGATGGCGGAGGAAACAGCAGTCATATCTGTGTCTAATTCACAGCTCTAATTAAGACAAGAAAAAGAAAAAGAGAGCACGAGAAGAAATTTTCCAAGAGCTGGAATATTGTGAAACCTCCACATCTCTATGGGGATGGCACCCTTGTGAACCTTGTTTTCAGTGTTAAAGTGATGTAACACTATCTATATTAGGAAGACAGGGAAAGCATTGTCCTGCTTATTCCTGAAAAGAATTAAGGCAGACAGGGATTAATGGCCATCCTCCTTGACTAATGATAAAACCAAAGTGGTAAAAGGAAGAGTTTTGTCCAGTATTACATAATTTTTATATCGAAGACGAGAAACCAAACCTTCACTTTCTCAGACCAAGTACAAAGCTCTTGCCAAACAACCAAACTGAAGATGAGAAAGGAAGAGCATTTGATCTAAATAGAATGCCGAGTTGGAAACCCTTGAGGATGGTCATAGAGTTTTTAAGTTTTTAGATTTTAGAGTTCTTGAGTTGTTTTAGATATTTTATTTATAATACAGAGTGTAACCAAATTGTAATAGAGGAAAACTTTTGATTTCAGCCATAACAGAGTAGCTTATATTGACCCAACTACCCCACTGAAAACAACTACTAACAGCTGGGCAGAATATATAACACAAGCATTGAAGACATTGAAGAGTAACCAATCCTAACTATCCCTAAGAAAGCGAACCACATCAAGGTGAGCTCCATGTACACTCTGGCCAGTTCATAGGGCAGGGAATAGAGTAAGTGGCTGTTAACTTTGTTATTCTATTGGCCCAAGGACACAGACTGGAGTTCAAAGATGCCAAAGTGGCTGGCATTTAGGTGGTAAAATCTCACAGGGGAGGGAATTGTGGACAAGTGAACCCTGAAGGCTAGAAACCGTCTCCCAGTAAGATGTTTGCTAACTCCCAAGTCAAGCCAGGGTAGCTGCAACCCCAGGAAAGCTAACAGGAAGCAGCAGCTTGGTGGCTGAGGCTCTGTGCAAAGACTTTGCAGCAGCAGGGACTGAAGAGATTGAAGGAAGAGTACAAGGCCCACCAACGAGGAATAGCAACACCCAATCTCTGATTGAGACTCCCAGAAAGACCATAGCTTGGTAAAGAAGGTAAACCCAAAAGGATGAATCCTAACAAAGCCTAAAACCAACCCTTGACAGGATTAAGGTGACCTGTGTGTACCATTTTCCTTCCTTTAAACACACACACATACACACACACACACACACACACACACACACACACTAATCTGGAGCCTCTGAAAGCTAATAACCAGTAAGCTAAAGTAGGAGGGGAAAATAGAATAATAAAAAAAACCACCCAATTCTTCTCCCAAAAAGAGACAAGAAAGAAGAAATAAAGGAATAAAGAACAGAAATAGAAACATATAACAAGACAGTAAATATAAACATTTCAATAATTACATTAAATGTTAATAGATGATTATCCAATTAAAAGACCAAAATTGCTTTTGGATTAAAACGCAAATTATATGGGCTATTTACTATCAACTTAAATATGAAAACACAAAGTCAACCAAATTGACCTAGTTGACATATACAGAACTTTGCACTTAGCAACTGCCACATACATGTTTTCAAAAGCTTATGGACACATATCAAAATGGACCATCTGCTAGGCCATAAAACAAGTCTCAAACAATTCCTAAGGGTTGAAATCATATAAAATGTGTTTTCTGACTGCAGTAGAATCAAACTACAAATCAATAAAAGGAAGCAAATGTTTGAAAATTAAGCAACGCACTTTTATTTTTACTTAAATGTTAGTTAACATACAATGCATTATTGGTTCCAGGAGTAGAATTCAATGATTCATCACTTACATACAACACCCAGTGCTCCTCATAAGTGTCCTTCTTAGTACCCATCACCCATCTAGCTCATCACCTCCCTCCATCAACCCTCAGTATGTTCTCTATTGTTAAGAGTCTCTTGTGGTTTGGACCCCTGTGTGGTTCAGTTGGTTAAGTGTCCAACTTTGGCTTAGGTCATGATCTCAGAGTTTGTGAATTTGATTCTTGTATCAGGCTCTTGGCTGTCATTACAGAGCCTGCTTCAGATCCTCTGTCTCACCCCCCCGCCCCTCCCCCATTCATGTTTTTTTCACTCTCTCTCCCGCGCGCTCTCTCTCAAAAATAAATATTAAAAAAATTTTTTTAAAGAGTATCATGTGGTTTCTTTTCCTTTCTTCTCTTCCCTCCACCCTTCTCATATGTTCATCTGTTTTGTTTCTTAAGCAACACATTTTAAAATATTTATTTATTTATTTTGAGAGAGAGAGAGAGAGAGAGAGAGAGCATGCACATGGGAATGGGGGAGGGGCAGAGAGTGAGGAGGAGACAGCATCCCAAGCAGGCTCCATGCTGACAGCTGAGAGCCCAATGCAGGCCCAGCAAGGGCCAATGTAGAGTTCAGTCTCACAAACCTCAAGATCACAACCTGAAATCCAGAATCGGAGCCAAACAGCTGAGCCACCCATGTGCCCCATAGGCAACACATTTTTAAGCAGCTTGTAGGTCTAAGAAATAATTGCAGTGGGATTATAAATTATTTTCAATGGAATAACAATGCAAATATGACATATCAAAACATTTGGGGTGCAGATAATGCAGGACTCAGGGAAATTCATAGCTTTAAGTGTATATATTTGAGAAGAATGAAAATAAAATATCCACATGATTTAAGCTTTCATCTTAAGAAGTTAGAAAAAGAACAGCAACTTAAACTCAAGGAAATAGAAAGAAGACAATAATAAAAATAAAAGTAGAAAATCTTTGAAATAGAAAACAAACATGCAATTTTAAAAAGTCTACAAATTCTATTTTTTTTTTCTTTAAAAAGTCTACAAATTCTAAAAGGGACTTGTGGTGCCTACACTTGTTTCTGAGTAAAGATCTGTTTTAGTTCTTGCTTCTCAAACTATTTACCTTTTATTTCCTTCTATTGTCTGATTGCACTAGTTAGGAGTTTCAGTATGTTGCTAAATAGGAGTGGTGAGAGAGGACATACTTGCCTTTTTCGCAGCTTTAAAAACAATACACATTTTCTCACAATTAAGTACTACGTTGAACATAGGTTTTTTGTAGATTTTTAAAAATCATGTTGAGAAAGCTTCTCTTGATTCCTAGGTTTGCTGAGTGTTTTCACCATGAATAGGTATTAGATTTTGTCAAATGCTTTTTCTGCATCAATCAATATGATCATATAATTTTTTTTCTTTAGTTTGTTCATGTGGTGGATTACATTGGTTGATTTTTAAATGTTGAACCAGCCTTGCATTTCTGGAATAAATCCAACTTGGTCATGGTGTATAATTCTTTTTACACATAGTTGGATTCTAGTTGTTAATATTTTGTTAAGGATTTCTGCATCTATGTTCACGAGTGCTATTTATTAGTCTGTAATTTTTTTTCTTGTAGTGTTTTTATCTGGTTTTGATATTAGGGTAATGATGGCCTCATAGACAAGTAAGGAAGTAAAGTTTTGTTTTTAAAAGAAGTTTTCTTGAGAGTGCTGGCTTTGGCAGCACATATACTAAAATTGGAACAAGACAGAGATTAGCATCTTGGGCCCCTGCTCAAGGATGACATGCAAAATTCACAAAAGTTTCCATGAGAGATGGATGGTGGTGATAGTTGTGCAGTATGATGAATCTATTTGCTACCACTGAACTGTAAATTTAAAAATGATTAAGATGATAAATTTTATGCTTGTATATTTTGCTACAATAAAAAGTTCCCTTGAAGGGAGCCTGGGTGGCCTGCCTCTGTTAGGCATCAGATTCTTCAGCTCAGGTCATGATCTCACAGTTAGTGGACTCAAGCCTTGTGTCAGGCTTTGTGTTGACAGTGCCCGAGCCTTTTTGGGATTCTCTCTCTCCCTCTGTCTCTCTGCCCCTCTCTACTCATGCTGTCTTTCTCTCTCTCTCAAAATAAAATGAATAAACTTAAAAAAAAAAGTTCCCTTGAACTTTGGCTATACTAGGCAGTGGTCTGTGTGAGACCTGGGTCTTAATTGAAGGACTGAGAATGATCTGGTGGAATTGGAGCAGAAAGCCAGGTAAAGACTGTAACCAAGGAATGTAGGGAGCAGCTACGGTTGTGTGCTCCTCTGCTAGGTGAAAATCTAATTGGGAAGGTTATATACAGAGTTATGAATAGTAAATTAACAGTGGAACATAGTATATTGGCCAAAAAGCAACTCAGAGACTATATGATGTAGGATTTGAGAAAAGGATGTCACTAAATCTTTTTCTTTCTCCTAAACTAGCGTTACTCTTTCTTTAGCTCTTGTACCACCTATACGGTTGAGGATGGTGGGGGGTGGGGGAAAGGAGAGGTTAAAGGGAAACACTGCCACAGTTACAGGAAAAGTTTCAGCATTTTACACTCTGGGAAAAAGGGATGATGGATTGAATTTCAAAGATACATTATTCTATCCAAGGTTGAGAAAGCATACCTTTGTAATGTGGAGACAGAGACAGCTAATCAAGTTAACATCAAGTTAACACGTAGGCAAAATTGTGTTGGAGGTAGAAACAGGAGTAAGGAATGGTCTGGTCTTAGAAAGAACAGACATCTCAAGTCCCTAGCAGTTGTGGTTAAAGCTTCATTACTTGAACTTTATCAGCTTGGCATTTTTGTCAAAATTTAGTGCTATTGCTGAATTTTACTTTCACTAAATGTGACCTTTTTTTTTTTTTTAAGATAAAAGGGTATTTAAAAGTCCTTCCTTCTCTGATTTCTCAAAAACCATCAAATACAAATTAGTTATATTTATTTATTTATTCATTTTTGATTGAAAGAGTGAGTGGAGGAGGGGCAAAGAGAGGCATACACACACAGAATCCCAAGCAGGCTCTACACTGTCAGCACAGAGCCTGATGTAGGGTTTGAATTCACAGACTGTGAGCTCATGACCTGAGCTGAAATCAAGAGTTGATCACTTAATGGACTGAGAACTGAGACACCCAGGTACCCCCAAATTAGTTATATTTTTATGAAATAAGGGTCTATTTAGATATTGTCTATTTTAAGACACCATCAATTATAGTTCACCATTAAAACACTATTTTTAATGAACTTTTTAAGCCACATTCTAATTTTGGAAGTAGTAAACATGAAAAATGTCCATCTTAGGGATGCCTGCATGGTACAGTCAGTTAAGCGTCTGACTCTTGATCTCAGCATAGGTCATGTTCTCACATTTCTAGAGTTTGAGCCCTGCATCTGGCTCTGTGTTGACAGTGCAGAGCCTGCTAGGGATTCTGTCTCTCCTTCTCTCTGCCCTTCCCCAATATATGTGCTCTCTAAACAAACTTTAAAAAAAGGAAAAAAGAAAAATGTCTATTTTAGAGTCAAAGAAATTCCATAGCCCAATTCCCCCTTCCTAACCCCTACAAGCCAAGCACCTCCTGGGCACATCCACTTCTGTGTCAACACCCCTGAAAATCAACCTATCACTCTATTAATCCCTGCATCCAAATCTGCTTCTGTTTCTGTTGTCCATTTCTATTTCCATTATCAAAACCTGACTCAAGTCAGAAACCTTGACTCCTCCTTCCCCCTCATACTCCATATCTAGTCAATTGCCGGGTTCTGCTCATTCTACCTCCTAGATCTGTTTTGGCCACATCCACTTCCCTGTAGCACTGTCACCGCCACCCTTGCTCGTCCTGCTAACCCTCTCTCCTGTGGGACTGGACAAACCTCCCAATGACCTCTGCCTTCTCCCCTCTGCAGCTAAGCAGTCTTCCTTAGGTCTCCCTTAGAATAAAACACCAAATCCTTATTATGGCATCCCTGGCCGTCTGTTCTCAGCATCGCCACATTCCACTTGTCTCCCTGCTTTAGAAGCTCCAGCCACATTGATTTCTCTTAGTTCCTCAGGCAGTCACAGAAGGCCTCCCCTCCTCCCTATTGTTTACACTGCCTATGCTTGTCCTCCAGGCTTCAGCTAAAATGTCCCTTCCTCACAGAGAACTTCTCCATCCTCTAGATAAGCCTAGGTCCTCTGCTCTATGCCCCCAGCACAGTGGTCCTTCATTTTTGTAACACACAGCACACTCATGATCATTTGTCCAAGTCCATCCTCCTCACAAGACTGCAAGTGGTGTTCTTGAACTAACCTTAGTGCCCGGCACACAATGAGCACTCCTTATTCGATAAGTGTATTAAAGAATAATGTTCATAAAGGGAAACATTATTGGGGTGCCTGGGGGGTTCAGTGAGTTAAGTATCCAACTCTTGATTTCTTCTCAGGTCATGATCTCATTGTTTGTGAGTTCCAGCCCCACATAAGGCTCTGCACTGACAGTGCAGAACTTGCTTGGGATTCTCTCTCTCCTCTCTCTCTCTCTCTCTCTGCCCCTCTTCTGCTCATGCTTGCTCTCTCTCTTTCTCCCAAAATAAAAAAATAAACTTAAAAAAAGAACAAATGTTATTATATTATTAAAGAACAAACATCCATATGTATACTGTCTGTGAGCATCGAGTCTAGGATCAGTCTTCTGGGTTCAAGTCCCAGATTTCCCAGTTATTAGCAAGGAGACAAGTTATTTCATCTTTTTGGATCTTAGTTCTCCCTTTATAAATGGGCACAACAAGGCTATTTATAAGTTGGAGCAGTTATGAGGACTCAATAAATCAGTGTGTGGAAAGCACTTAGGACATTGTCTGGCACATAGCAAGCACTCAAACACATATTTATTATTATCTCATTTCTCTGTCTTACCAATCTTAGAAGGAATAACAGTTGGTAAATTGAGGGCTATATACAGTAAATGTCTCCAGAATTTGAGGATGTGGTGAGGAAAAGTTCACTGTCTTGAGATGGATCTACTGAAAGTCAATATAAAAAAGCCCCACATCAGCCCTGAGCTGAAGTAGTCCTTCCTTCGGTGATGGGCCACATGTACGCTGCTTCAGACAAAGCTTTGGGATCCATCCAAATGAATCAAGGTAGCAGATGCATCTTCAGGCCCAGTCTCCAAGATTAAAGGAGACGATGCACATTAAGAGCACTTAGAAAATCATAAAGTATGATAGAAACATTTGTGGTTTTGATTACTGTTATTAGTATTAAAGTAATTCTATCACCCAATCAATGGTATTGCGATCTGACCGTCTGAACCAACACAATCGCTTGTAATCACAAGAGCCTGTTAGTGGGGAAGAGGAACAAAGAGCTGGGAAGGAAAAAATTAGTAATGTTTATCTAGCCAGAATCTAATCAAGAGGGATGCTCATATGAGATGACATTGGTAAAGTTCATGGAACAAAGTTTCTCCTGACACCATGCAAATATTTTGGTTCTAATTGTCAATGCTTGTCAAGCAAGTACTTTTTCTTTAATCAGCTTTGCAGGCTCCAGGAAAGGGAACAACTTGGATACTAATTGCTATAAAGTGAGTAAATGAGTATTCATTCATCAAACACTTATTGAGTCCCTACTATCTGGCCAGTACCACACAGCAGTAGGTAGTGCCTGCCCCCATGTTATAGTCCAGAGGGGAGACAGACAAACAAGTAATCACACAAATAAAACCACAACTGCATGTCCTGCCCAGTGCTGCATTAGATTAGAGGAGTAAGATTGGCTTTTTTGATACTTTATGTGGAGCCAGGAGTCAGCCAGATGATGGAATGAGGAGAAAGCTGCCAGGCAGAAGTCAGTAAAGAGTTTGTTGTTTGAGGATAAGAAGGGCCAATACAGACTGGAAGGGGTCAAGGGAGAGAAGGGCCACAAGGAATGACCCAGAAAAGGAAGCAGACCAGATCACAAAGGGCCATAGAGGCCACACAGAGATGGTTTGGAATTATTCTGAGTACAAAGTATAAAGATAAGATGAGATATGATGATATTTGTGCTCTAAAAAGATCCTTCTGTTTGCTGCAGAAAGAATGGGTTGGAGGGAAAATTAAAGTAGAAATAGACCAGATAGGAGTATTTTGCAACAATCTAGTCAAGGGATAACAGTAATGTGGACAAGAGTGGTGGCAGTTGAGTAAGAGAACAGATTTGTGATGATATGATTAGGAATAGGATTACTAGACGTTGGTGATAGGTTGGATGTGATGGAGAGGCAGTTCCAGGAATCCAGCCTGAGCAACTGGGTGGAAGAGGTACCATCCATTCACTAAGATAAGCAAGGACAAATGAGGGATAGATTAGATGTAGCTCTGGGTGGGAATGTAGGTGTTATGGAGTAAACAAGAGTTCAGTTTAAATACGTGAAATATGAGAGGTGAATGAGATCTCCTAGGGGAAATGGGAATTATCAAATGGCCATTTAGATACATGGCAATAAAGTTTAGTAGAGAGGTCCAGACTGCCACAAACATTTGATAGTCACTGGTGTGAAAAAATAAACAGTGCTTGGGATTAGAGAGATAACCTAGGAAGAAAATGTAGAAAAGAAGCAAAAAGGGGCTCCTGGGTGGCTCAGTCCATTAAGTGTCTGACTCTTGATGTCAGCTCAGGTCTTGATCTCAGGGTCATGAGTTCAAGCTTTGCATTGGGCTCCACACTGGGCATGGAGCCTACTTAAAAAATAAAAATAAAAATAAAACCAAGAGAACCACTTTGCTCACCTCTTGTGAGCTATAATCTCAGGAGTCTGATTCTTACAACCCATCAAACTCTGGGTGGATTAATAAGATTGGCTTTCTGAACCAGAACAACTCAATAATCATTTCTTTACCCATGGTGACTCCAGAAAGGTAGCTAGCCAAAATAAGCAACAGACCACTCCATCTGTGACAGCTGTATTTTAAAACCCAACGGATTTTATTGTTCCCATTTTACAGAGGGAAAAATGAGATTATGAAAGTTTAAGTGAGTTGGTTAAAATTGCAGAATCAGTGAGTGACAGACAGGACTGAGGGTAATTCAGGGATATAATTGCAGTTAAGAACTTGTCCTATCTTTCAGGAATAGATCCCATGGTCATCAAAAGCTTATGAAGAAATGCAAAAGTTCCTGATCCTGGTGGGAAGACCGCAGAACAAAGAAAGCTATTTGTCAAAACTAAGCCTAAACCTGTGGGAAGAAGAGATCATCACGAACTCAAGTAGGTAATAAAGGGTCCTGTACACCATGAAGGATAATGAGGAACTGGGGTAGGCGAAAGGGGGAAGGAGAGTCTCAGATTTAAGGACCCAATGAACCAAGATGCAGGATACTTGGGGGCATAGAAAAGAGCTGATGGCAAATCGGATTCATTTCATAGCCATCTCTACTAGATGGTTCGTGGCTCAATGCCGGGAATTAACAAGATCTGCCAAGGGCAGGAGACAAGGAAGTGAGGCAGAGCACAATTACCTTTCCCAGACTCAAGAGTCTGTGTGGATAACTACAAAAAAACATATATCTGGATAGGCCAAAGTAAGATCAGATTATTTGTGCCTGGAAAGCCAAGCCAGAAACATTGAATTTATTTCAGTAGTCTACGAGGAGCCTTTACAGGTTATTGAAGAGGGAGGAAATATGAAATCTTCAGGAAAATAAATATGTTGGTGGTGGTGCTGTGGTACAAAAGATAAAGCAGAAAAAGACTGGAATCCTAGAGGAAAAGTAGGAAGCCCTTAGCTTGATGTAAATTAGTGGCTTTTCAAACTTCCCTTAGTAGAGAATCCCTAAAAATGAACTCTTGGGTTGGTTGAGTGTCCGACTCTCAACTTCAACTAAGGTCATGATCTCACAGTTTGTGGGATTGAGCCCCTCGTCAATCTCAATGTGGAGTGTGAAACCTACTTGGAATTCTCTCTCTCTTTTTTAAGTTTATTTATTTATTTTGAGAGAGACAGAGACAGAGACAGAGCATGCACATGTGCACTCATGGGAGAGGGGAAGAGAGCAAGCAAGCGGGAAAATTCCAAGCAGTGGGGTTCAAACTTATGAACTCTGAGATCATGACCTGAGCCAAAATCAAGAGTTAGACCTTAATAAATTGAGCCACCCAGGAGTCCATACCTACTTGGGATTATCTCTCTGCCCCTCCCCTGCTTGTGCTCTCTCACACACCTTCTCAAAAATAAATAATAAACTTTACAAATATATATATATAATAATTATTATTTGAAATCCCACTGTATGAAGAAGAAAAAAATAATGGTCTTTTTATTACAACAATTTATTGTATAGCTTTAAACACATACACTTTTAATAAAGTCAAATAAAGATAAAGGAAGCTGATAAAATAGAAAAGTTTTAACTCTAAGGATGATGCAATAGGGTTGCATCTTGTATTACCTTTAGTATCCAAATATCTAATTAATTCATGAATTTTATTCAGGTTTTATAATAGCACAAAAGTTCTGATACACATTGATAAGTACCTGTGTATGGTAAATTTTGTTTTTGTATCTTATAATTTGTCTGCAATTATAGGGTACTCTTCCATTGGACTAGTCTTGAAGGTAGTGTTGTAGGATTTTTTTTTCCTTAACAAAAGTATAAATAGCAAGAAGCCTCCAAAGCAAAAACAGTGCAGAGTAAGATGATCGTGATCGGCCACGGTGTAGGCTTCCTTTGCTACTGCATGGTCACTGTGGCGTGAAGAAAACAAGTGCATGGAAGAAGAAGATCCTGAGTCTGGCCGGGCATTTCAGGAAGCATGGTGTGCCTGTGCCATGGTAGTGGACTCATTTGTAATTTTATACGAGCCGTGCATGGTCCAGAAGGGGAAAAAGAGCAGTATACAGTTTCAGCTTTCCCAATACCAAAGACATTAGGTTTTGCACTTGTGTGTGTATCTGCTGGCATCACAATTCTTTTTACTTGGATTGCCCCCAAGAAGAAAAACTAAGATGGGGAGGGAGGAATGGGGAGGAGAGGAGGAAATACCAGGTATGAGATATTTTTCTAGCCCTAAAGAGTCTCTGTAATTTCTTTAGTAATAGGCATGGGTTGACATAGATCATTTACAAATCAAGGGAACAAATTCCATTTCATGATACAAACATATCCCATATTACATGCCTGATAGTTGAAGGAAATTTGTGTTTAGCAGGAAACTTTTTTTTTAAATTTTTTTATTTATTTCTAGGAGAGAGAGAGAGAGAGAGAGACAGCGTGAGCAGGGGAGGGTCAGAGAGAGAGGAAGTCACAGACTGAAACAGGCTCCAGGTTCTGAACCCACGAACCGCGAGATCATGACCTAAGCGAAAGTCGGACGTTCAACCGACTAAGCCACCCAGGCGCCACAGCAGGAAACTTTTAAAGTGCTAATAATACCCAGGTGCCTGGGTGGCTAGGTCAGTTGTGTTTGACTGTTGATATTGGCTCAGGTTTGATCTCATGGTTCACAGGGCTTGATGCAGCCCTGTGTCAGGCTCTGAGCTGACAGTATGGAGCCTGCTTGGGATTCTCTCTCTCTCTTTCTCTCTCTGCCCCTTCCCTTCTTGTATGTGCACATGTTCTCTCTCTCTCTCTTCCAAAAAAATAAACATAAAAAAATTTTAAGTGCTAATAATACCCTTTCTTAGATTAAAGAAGGCTCTTGTAATCATTGATATTCCAGAGATTTCAGGACCATAAGAAGCAAAGAGATCCTGGTCAATAAGGGGTCATTTACATTTAAACATATTTAGGGTATGTCTTTTGCTATTGTCAGAAGTTTACTTGTTTGTCGGGGCACCTGGGTGGCTCAGTCGGTTGAGCGTCCGACTTCGGCTCAGGTCATGATGTCACGGTTCGTGGGTTCGAGTCCTGTGTCGGGCTCTGGGCTGACGGCTAGCTCAGAGCCTGGAGCCTGCTTCAGATTCTGTATCTCCCCCTCTCTCTGACCCTCCCCTGCTCACGCTCTCGCTCTCTCTCTCTCTCAGAAAGAAATAAAACATTAAAAATTTTTAAAAAAAGAAGTTTACTTGTTTGTTTTCTGTCTTTTTCAAAACATTTATTTATTTACTTATTTTGAGAGAGAGAGCATGTGCAAGCCAGGGCAGGGCCGAAAGAGAGAGAGAGAGAGAGAGAGAGAATCCCAAGAAGGCTCCATGCGCTCAGTGTAGAACCTGACTTCCTGACTTGGGGCTTGATCTCACAACTGTGAGATCATGACTGGAGCCGAAATCGAGAGTCAGATGTTTAATTTACTGAGCCACCTAAGCACCCCTGTCTTCTATGTCTTGGACAGAAAAGCAATCTTTAGGAGTAGAAAAAACATTTACACTTATTGGGATATCTAATTGATATTCCATTTTTTAAAGTTACAAAATTAAAAAAATAAACATACAAAATTAAAAATGTCGTTTTCCTTGAGTTCAATTTGTAATCTTGTTACACAAATTGAGAATAATTCTCTCACTTTTCTTTGATTAATATTTGCTTAGCTCATGGTAAAGAAATTAAATTAAACAATCAGTATCATTTACAAACTTGGATATTTACATCCCCTTAAACATTTTAAACTGCATATATAAATTTAAGAGTCCATTTTTATTCTAAATGTTTTAAACGCCTGCAGAACAAATGTATAACACAATGAGGAAAACCTTCCCCAAGTACTTAAATAACTCTTATAAATCTAATGCATTAAATGCATACATGTGGTTAAATTCTCTTAAACATTCTAATTACTTGGAAAAAAGATGAGTGTCAATACTGACGGGAATAGGGTCTTGGGAAGGAGACAGTGATGTGATAGAGACAAGCTCATGGAAAGCCTTTCAGACTGCCATAGAGCATTGGGACTAAGAGGTCTGGAACACAGGTTCTCTGAAATCCAGGTTATGGAATCCCCACCCCAACCTACTCCATCTCATCTGCTATGAATATTTTGAAAAGTCTCCCTGATTCCTGTTGTTGTTCAAGTGTCCCCAAACCTACATGCCTTCACCCAACCTCCATCTTACACGCTTGACCGCTTGGGTGTAGCTGAGTGGAGTGCAGGGGAAGGCTGCTTCAAGAGATGTGGATTTGGTAGCAATTGTCTAGGGCTTCCCTCGTAAGCAATTCCTGCAATAAATGTTTACAGAGTAGAGCACCACTGCTTGGGAGGTCCCCTGTAGCGAGGGGGCAAAGAGAAGACACTCCTGAAAAAGAAATTATGAAATTCTGTGTCTAACTATGTCTTGGACAAATTAATAAAGTCCTAAAACTTACCTTTTGCACTTAGCAATATGAGAAACCAAGGGCTGGGTTTCTACTCCCCTCTTCCCTCAAATATGTTTCCTTATTTATTATCAAATATCTTACAAGAGAAATCTAGTGCCAAAAATCTACATTTGAATCCTGACAAGAATGTAATGAGGGTTTAACTAATAGCCTAATATATACAGTTTCATTGCAGGGTTCGGATAGAGACTTTTTCAAAGGGGTCTCCCCTCAATGACACAAAAAACTGAATGAATCTTTTTTTTCTCTTTTTAAAAGGGAACTGCCATCTGCCCAGCACTGTGTGATGCACTGGGGAGGTTGTGGGAGGAACTGAGATGATATTCCTTTCCTCCAGACTGTACACTGTAGTTGAGGAGTTGAAACTAACCCACACATAACAACAACTTAAGACCACATACAATCAAATGCTAGGTTGGGTGTGACATTCTGTAGATGATGTGGGAGATGAGAAAGGGGAAGTGTCTGGAAATGGTTGCCGAAGGCAGGTTGGACTTCACAGAGATGCAAAGGCATCAGCTGAATTTCCAAGAATGGGTAGAACTCATACCCCAACCCAGACACAATTTCCTCTGGGTACCTTGAAAGAAAGGTCCGTTAGGGAAATGTTGAAAATTATGGATAAGCTGACTATATTTTCCATAAAAAAAAATCAGAACACATGGTCTGACACATGGTCTAACAACAGGAAAGAATATTTTTAATTGGGGCTGTTCCAGAAAAATCTACAACATATGGTTATTCCATTTATGGGCCAAGAAAATCCTAACTACAATGAAGGGCTGAACTGACCAACCCTAGGTACACAGACATAGCCACTACCATATGAGAATCTCTCAACTATTTCCTCATAGTCATCAGAGTTTATATTCTTCACTTAAAGTTTCTGTTCATCTTTTCATAGAAAAGGTCAGTACTTCAACAATAAAAGATAAGCTGGAAAATTCTGAGAAATATTCAGATTTCTTAAATTATGTTCTTTCATATTCTCTAAATTTACTTAAATAATTTTTGTACTAGGCAGGGCATATGAATAATGAATACAGAAATGTTTCTTGTATCTGGGATAATAAAATAAAATCCTATGTAAAGCATCCTTCTCTTTTTCTTATGAAAAAGGAAATATCCATACCCCTTGAAGTTCCTAGACTTGTTATCAGAGCCTTCATTCATGCTTATAACATATTCATAACATATAGTTAAATATATTTTAAACTACCAAGATTGTTATATGTAATTTTTCATTTTACATCCCTGATGTCTCATTTTTTTTTCTCATCAATAGTTTGCTATCTAAAGTAAAATACATGCCAGAAGCTTCCTTATCCAGTTTTGCAACTAAAAGTCATAGCAATTATTGGAAAAGAAACAGTTTTAAGGACTTGAACTCAAGTCTTGGCAGGTTAAAACATCTTCCATTTCACCTTTTAGCCCATTGCCGAGCTCTGAGATCACTTGCCAACTCATCCTCAATATTATGAAGGAAATGAACATTTTTCTCCTTTTATGGTTAGTGAATACATTGGCCAAGATGATATGGTAATCATTGCTGAACGACAACAGCAAAGCCACACATTTGAACATTTCCCTTGCTTCTAAATCAAAATCTTAAATGTATCTTAAAATACATTGATTTCTGATAAAGCAAAAATACATGTTTTTAATGAGATTTCCTGGACAATAGACTTGTCTTTTTTTTTTTCCCCCACAAACTTCCATTATTATGTCAGGCCTCAAAAAACTTGGATATGCTTAAAGACAGAGCCCAACTTTCATTAGCAGAGTTGTTAAAAAGGGGGAAACACCAAAAGAAACTACAACAGAAAGGAAATGTTTTGCAACCATTAAAACAAAAAATGGTTTTGGAGCACCTGGGTGACTCACTCATTTAAGCATCTGACTTAGGCTCAGGTCATGATCTCATGGTTTGTGGGTTCGAGCCCCTCATCAGGCTCTGGGCTGACAGCTCAGAGCCCGGAGCCTGCTTCAGATTCTGTGTCTCCATCTCGCCCTCTGCCTCTCCCCCACTCACATTCACTCTCTTTTTCTCTCTCTCAAAAATAAACATTAAAAAAAATGTTTTCAATTAAAAATAAATAAAAAATTGTTTCTAGCCTTAAGAAGAAATACGATCTGACACAGGCTACAACGTAGATAACTTTGAAGACATGCCAACTGAAATAAGTCAGATATAAAGAGACAAATTCTATATGATTTCGCTTACATAATGAGGAACCCAGTGTAGTTAAATTCAGAGGGACAGAGGCTCTGGTTGGCAGGGGCTGGAGTTCAAATGGAAAGAGTAGTTAGTGTTTAATGTGTACACAGTTTCAGTTTTGGAAGATGAAAAGAGTTCTAGGGATGGATGTTGGTAATGGCTGCATGATGGTGTGAACCGATTCAATGCCACTGACATGTACACTTAAAAATGGTTAAGATGGGAGTGCCTAGGTGGCTCAGTCCTTGGGTGTCCGATTTTAGCTCAGGTCATGACCTCGTGGTTCGTGGGTTCGAGCCCCGTGTCAGGCTCTGTGCTGACAGCTCAGAGCCTGGAGCCTGTTTCGGATTCTGTGTCTCCCTCTCTTTCTGACCCTCCCCTGTTCACGCTGT
This sequence comes from Hyaena hyaena, assembly GCF_003009895.1. Lineage (NCBI taxonomy): Eukaryota > Metazoa > Chordata > Mammalia > Carnivora > Hyaenidae > Hyaena > Hyaena hyaena. The sequence continues at coordinate 343,603 of NW_024081362.1, read as the reverse complement.
CTCTCTCTTTCTCTCTCTCTCTCTCAGAAATAAATAAAACATTTTTAAAAATGGTTAAGATGATAAATTTTATGTAATATATATTTTACCCAAACTTATATATTTTAAATCAAAAATTTAATTATGAATAAAGTTCTAGACATTCACATTGCTAGTTTTCTACCTGGATAAAAATTCTCTTTCCTAGCCCTCAAATGTAGGTCCAATGCTGACAGGTAAATTATCCATAAATCTTTGGAGAATTGACTCAAACCCTAAGTACTCAATAAAAACAGGTGGGCGGGGGGGGGTGGTGGTGGTGGAGGGTGGGTAGTGCTTGTAATAGAGCCAGTCAGTAGAGCCAGTCAGTAGAGCATGGTCTTGATCTAAGGGTCATGAGTTTGAGCCCCACCTTAGAGGTAGAGTTTACTTAAAAAATAAAAATATATAAATAAAAATGTAAATAATAAAAAATTAAAACAGGTTGGTGACATGGTCTAACAGTAGTTTCATTGTCTCTTTGTATAAGTTAATGTCAATATATTTAAGTATCATTTTTAATATAATAATAATAATATCTAAATTTCTTAAGTATTTACTATATACTGAGTACTGGTCTAAGTATTAAAATCTTGACAACCCTATTACATTTTATATATGAGGAAACTAGTCTTAGACACATCATTTGCCCTCTGTCAACAGCTAGTAACCCGTAGATCTGGGATACTAATCACCCATTCTGGCTTCAGGGCTCATGCTTTATTTTTTTTTCCTTAAATAGTTTATTGTCAAGTTGGTTTACATATAACACCCAGTGCTCATCCCAACAAGTTCAGGGCCCATGCTTTAAAGCACTAGTCTAAAGCTAGGTTTTTGGAAAACAGATGAACCTAGTGTAATAGTTACTACTGTTCTCATGGGTAAAGCTCCTTGCTCTATCTTTCATTTCTTCAAACACTTACTAAGTACTTACTATGTTCCAGGTAATATGCCAAGTGCTGAAGATGAATAAAACTAATAGGATATGATCTTATGATCTAAAAGAGAGAAAGAAAAGTAAAAGGCACACAAAGAACCCGACGACTCAGCAATTGCACTACTAGGTATTTATCCAAGAGATACAGGTGTGCTGTTTTGAAGGGCACATGCATCCCAATGTTTATAGCAGCACTATAGCAGCCAAAGTGTGGAAAGAGCCCAAATGCCCATCAGTGGATGAATGGATAAAGATGTGGTTTATATAGAGAGAGTGGAGTATTACTCAGCAATCAAAAAGAATGAAATCTTGCCATTTGTTACTATGTGGAACTAGAGGGTATTACTCTAAGCGAAATCAGTCAGTCAGAGAAAGACAAATATCATATGACTTCACTCATATGAGGACCTTAAGATACAAAACAGATAAACATAAGGGAAGGGAAGCAAATATAATATAAAAAACAAGGAGGGGGACAAAACATAAGAGATTCTTAAATATGGAGAACAAACAGAGGGTTACTGGGGTAGGATTATAGGAGGGAGGATGGGCTAAATAGGTAAGGGGCATTAAGGAATCTTCTCCTGAAATCACTGTTGCACCATATGCTAATTAACTTGGTTGTAAACTAAAAAAAATATATGAATCGAGCTAATACTATCTGTAGCCATGCCTAGTACAAATATGAAGAGAACTTTATAATGTTACAGATATTATGCTTATTATATACATACATATACATATATATCAGCATCTGTATGCTTTAATGAATCAAATAGAAACAAGATCATAGTAAAAGCTCTAAAGAAAACACACACACACACACACAGACACACACACACACAATAAATACCTTACTTCATTTCCTGGAAGATGAGAATGGCTACTGTCACATAAATGCAATTCATTTTATGGAGTTTCCAGGAAAGTTATTTAAAACACATCCTTTTTACTTTTGCCCCTTTCTCTGATCTGATGTTTGGGATGTGGGTGTGATAGCTGGAACCACAGTGGCCTTAATGACACCATGAAACAAACTCAAGGATGAAATCTATATACTGAGAGTAGTGGGACAGAAAGCAGGATCTCAAGTCCCAGTTCACATCCTGAAGCTACCATATTAGCCCTAGACAACTGGTTGAGAGAAAAATAAACACCTATGTGATAATCCCTACTTTTGGATTTTCTCTTACGTGAAGACTTCATTATAATTTATATACTACATTATCCTTCAGACATGAGAAGACAACAATTCCCTTAAGTTAGAAATCCTTGTGTCAGTCAGCAACTGATTATCAGAGATGTAAAATAAAATCTTATTAAATTTAATAATAATAAAGATAATGGCAAGAATAATAATAGTCCCATTTTGCAGATAAGAACATTGAAATCAAAAGACATGAAGTGACTTATCCAAAATGTCCAGCTCCTGTGCAAAATATCCAGAGTCAGAACTAAACCTTCCAACTCCCAACTCAGGTTGCCTCCAACATGGAAAGGAGGTCAGCTTCCTCCAGCATGAATGAGGGTCCCTCTCTGTCAGTGCCCAAACACAGCACATGATATCTCCTTGCCCCAGACTCCCTTTCCCCTGCCTCTCTCCTTCACAAGGTGATCTGTGAGAGTATCCCAGGATAGACTGCTAACTCATGCTTGAAAAGACATATTCCAGCAAACAATAAATGCACAAATATGCAAGGAAAGGTAAGAAGCTACAAGCAAAAATTACTCTAAAACAAAAGTCAACAAATTAAGGTTCCTGAGCCAAATCTGGCCCACTGTCTGTTTCTGTTTAAAAAGTTTTATTGAAACACACACACACATACACACGTACACACAGAAAGTGTGACAAAAAATACTGTCCACATGACCACAAAGAGAAAGGGCTCATTTCTACTTGGCATGGACCACTTTGCCTATTTTTTTCCCTTTGCATTCTCTGAGGAACATTCCAACTCTCTTTTTTTAAGTAAGCTCCTTGCCCTGTGCTGGGGCTTAAACTCATGACCCTGAGATCAAGAGTCACATGCTGTACTGACTGAGCCAGCCAAGCACCCTGAAACATTTCAACTCTTTAGTTTCAGTGGGGTGATACAGAAATAGACGTAGCAACAGAGAAAAGTAAAACAAGTATCTGAAGATACTTGAAGATACAAGATACTAGAGGACAGAAAACACTCTAGATGGTGTACTTTCACTGTAAGGAAACCAGCTAGAAAGGCCAGGTGAAAAGAGTAACCTAGAGTTACTAGATTACCTAGAGGAGAGTAACTGGGACTGGGGGAAAAGGTAATAAGAAGACAAAGTAAACAATAAGCAGTATTTAGTGTACATACTAAAATAGTTGGTTAAACTAGCAAAGAATTCGAGGACATGTGCTTTATTGCCAACGATCCTCTAGCAGACAGACAAAAGGCACAAATAAGAAATACATTTTTCAAGCAATAATTCATAGGAACAAATTAACATAACATGAACAATATGTAAGTGTTAATCAGGGACCAGGCAAAGGAATAAAGACAATAAGATCCCAGAGGTTTGGGGTCCAATCTAGAAATCAAGAAGGGATGAAGAGTAACAAGGGCATTGCAAACTGGGAAGAGCAGTGTCATAGCATGGAAATTGGAAGAAACAGAGTCCCATAAGTTCACTAGAACTTCAGAGGAAGCAAGCATTGACAGTAACTGTTCTGTAGACGGTTATTTACAGATGACCTGGAAGAATTTGAAGGAACACAAAGTGCCTATAGGTTCATGGACAAACATCAAAAAATATATTTCTAAAGTTGTACAAATATGAATTTTGCTGGTTATAGAAAGGGGAATCATTGCAGTTGTGCAGACCCAGCAAGCCAAAGGCTGCACTTCGAATATTTAAGAGGTCAAGTATTTACCTTATTAAAACATAATTAGGGGCACCAGGCTGGCTCAGTTGGATGCGCATGCATCTCTTGATCACAGGGTCATAAGTTTGAGCCCCACGTTAGGTGTACAGATTACTAAAAAAAAATAAATTAAAAAAAGTACAAATTAAAATGTCATTAACAAAAGAGCTCAAATTTGTTACAGAGCACTCAGTGTGTGGGAAAGGGGTGAGAGAGCAAGATACCCCTTAAACAGAAAGTCTGCTCTGCAAAGTCTAATAATAGCAGCTGTCACATATTCTATGCGTCACAGTGCACCGGGCACTTTTCTAAGGGCTCACTGAGGGTCTGCTCATTTCATCCTCACGATCCTGCAGGAAGTGGCTAGTGGTGCTGCTACTCCCAGATCCCAGGCCCCCTCACCACCTGGCTATACCAGTTTTCTATTGCTTTTCAAATAATTATGTAAAATTCTGTGTGTTCCTGAAACAGAGGGACAATGAGTTATACAAATGCAACATAACAAACATTTTCCAACCGTGATCTATCCAGCCTCAAGAATCTGTTTTATTTTTATGAATTTAAAATGAATTTAATGAATTTACTTATAACCTGCCATGCCATGAAGGATTTGTGACTAAAACAAAAACAGGTTTATAGGAAGTAGGCTGTGAATTAGGTAGACTCTACATATGGTACCATAAAAATTGCTCTGGATTTCGAAAATTGTCAGAAATGAGTCATAGAGAAGTGATTAGACTGGACAGAGTTTATTCCCCAGACCTCTGTTTGTTTACAGCTCTGGAGACTTAGAACCAGCCAGAGCCCTTTTTGGGAATCATGACATATGCTCATCTGGGAACTCAGCAGGTATCAATTCACATCCCAATCTGTTCCCTGAAAGATAATGAATGACTTTGTAATATCAGGCATCAAAGAATAAATATTCATTTTCTGACACTCTGAAGAGAAGATAAATTGAAAATGTCAGTTGCATTTTATCCTAACTAGATGGAAATTTGTTTTATTCCTGTCAACCTGTTAAATAAAGAAGCCGCCCTATTTGACAAAAGCACTAAGCTGAGAGCAGCAAGCGTTATAGGGCAGTGAACAATGCCCCCCTTTAGAAACGACTGGTCGTGCTGCGAATGTAATAATAATGCCTGGTCTTTGATATTAGCATCTCCTCCTCTTCTTGATGCCAGTGTTGTTTCAGAGCTATGTTATAAGCTGAGTTCTGCCTCCTCCAAATTCACATGTTGAAGTTCTAACCACCGGTATGTGGGACCTCTCAGACAGTGACTGTATTTGGAAACAGGGTCTTTGAAGAATTAATCAAATCAAAAAGAGGTCATTAGGGTAGGCATTAATCAGTATGACTAATGTCCTTATAAGAAGAGGAAGTTTGGACACAGATAAGCACAGTTCTAATGAAATGAAGATCCAGGAAAAAGATGGCCATCAACAAACCAAGGAGAGAGACGAGGGAATAAGCCAACTGTGCCATCTTCATCTCAGACTTCTAGCCTTCAGAATTGTGAGAAAACAAATTCCTGTTTTTCTAAGCCACCCAGTCTACGGTAGTGTGTTATGGTGATCCTAGCAAACTAATGCACTGTGCTCTCCACTAGACCATAAGTTTGACAAGGGCCAAAGTGTCTGAGTAATTCTCTACTCTTGTGCCCCTAGTATATATCATGGGCTTGGTGTGCAGTTGTTGCTTAATAAACATTGTTGAATGAATAGCTGAGTGTAGCAAGAAGTCTTGGCCCATCTTATTGGAATGTAAGGATACAACCATTACCAAAAATTAGCAAAAGAAACTTTCTCCTTTAGTCAAAAAAACTCCTTTATATTCATATTTTTGGAAGGACGCCCATCCATTCTGAAAAATAGAGAACACTATAAAGGAGGGGGAAAAATCACCTAAAACGCTGCCAATTAGAGATGACCACTTTAACATTTAACACTTTCTGGCCTTTTTTTCCGCCTAAACATATACATATTTTAACACAGTAGAGTGATCCTACACCACCTACCATATGTCCTATTTTCCCTACAGTGTTAAAACTTCTTAATAAACATTTTATATGCTTATGAAATGTATCATATCATATGTATCTTTCATAATTGAAATCCTCGTCATTAGACAAGACAAAGCTTCTTCTTTGTGTGAAGACACTTTACTCCACTTTTCTGAATTCTTTAAAGGATGACATCATAGCACTACATAACTGATTCAAAGGGTATGGCCATTTCAATCAATGGTTAGGGCCTTTCATACACATTCTTCTATTGCTTTGTGGAAGAAACGAGCTGATTTCTATTTTATAAGCAGTCCATGAGATTTCCCACCATGCTTTACCTTTAAGTATGATTTTTTACAAATCTTGTGAATTTGATAAACTAAAATGGCATCTGGGAGTCATTTAATTTTTCATCCTTCAAATATTAATGAAGCTTTCTATTTTCCCATGCATTAGCCATTTATAATTGTGCATTTTGAATGTACTGCATGTGCCTTTTGAAAAGGGGCTTTTGAGGAAGTAATTTCTAGCAAGGCCTCTACTACAATATTGCCTGCCCTTCCACAGAGGCCTCTACTTCTAAGTTAATGAAACCAACACATCCTAAAGCTGTCCCAGAATCTTATGAGCTGCTACACTGTAATGAAGTCTTCATTGTTCTGAAGAGACAGAGAAACTTGTTCCAATTATTCACCTCTTACTAACCAAATTTTGATATATCAAGTGCAAGTGCATGTGAATATATTTAATCTAGCTGTCTAAGTATGCAATCGGTTTTCTTTGTGGAACGAAAGTTCTCACTTCAAAGAAATGGAACTTTTAGAAGGAAGGCAGGTGATTGATTTCCAATACAATGTTGGCATAAATGCATCTATTCCTCAGGCACATTTACTGAATTCAGGAGACAAAGGAAATTAAGAAATACATATACTCTCCAACTGATTTATTCTAGAATTCACACCCATAGTGAAACAAAATCCTATGCCTTGGATAAACCTGTGAAGTCTTCTAATCACATACTTCTATGTTCAGACAAGGAAAGCACCAACAGTGAAATGTTTGTTAAAGCAGTGGTTGGTGGCAGAGCTCTGTTTTAGAAAGAGAACAGTTAGAATTTGCAGAGAAATTGCGGATGCTGCACAGGTTGGGGGAGCCCGCCAAGTATAGTGAAGTAAAGATATGCAGGTTTGAATCACTTAGTTTGCTTCCCTTCCACACCCTCACTTAGCTAATCTGTACCCATTACAGATGCGCTCCGTCTCAGAGCCACAGAGGAAGAGGGGGCCTGGGCCTTTCCAAGGAGAGTCCCTGCCCCTCCCTTCCCCATCCTCTCCCCTCACACCTCCGGACGTCATCTGTCTCTTCGCTCTCTTGTGTTGTCATCCATCCCTCTCCATCTGTTCTCAGACTAAAAATACATTCAACTTTCCTTTTCCTAAAGAAAGCTTCATTCTAGGCTTTCCTAGCTGACATTACCCTATGTGTCTCCTTTTCATACTGCTTGAAATGGACACTTTGTTTTTCTTTTCCACCAATTTCCTACCCACACACATATATTGAGGTAGCTGCTACTCTGACTCTACCCCCACCTCTAATTAGGTTTGCCTGTTCTTGAACTGCGTATAAACGGACTCATACAGTGCACCCTTTTGCATCTGGCTTCTTTTATGCATTTATTCTTCTTTAAAATTATGGTAAAATGTGCATTACATAAAATTTGCCATTCTAACCATTTTTAAGTATACAGTTCTGTGGCAGTAAGTACATTCACATTGTTGTGACATCATCACCACCACCTGTCTCCAGAACTTTTTCATCTTCCCAAACTGAAAGTCTGTACCTGTTAAACACTAACTCTCCAATTCTCTCCTCCCCACCAGCCCCTGGCAACCTGTAATATACTTACTGTCCCTATGAATTTGCCTATTCTGGTGTCTTCTGTAAGTGAATTCATACATTATTTGCCCATGTGTGACTGACTTATTTACTTAGCATAATGTTTTCAAGGTTCACCCATGTCCTAGCATGTATCAGAACTTTATTTCCTTTTTGGGGCACCTGGGTGGCTCAGTCGGTTAAGCATCCACCTTTGGCTCAGGTCATGATCTCATGCTCATGGGTTCGAGCCCCACCTTGGGCTCTGTGGTGACAGCTCAGAGCCTGGAGCCTGCTTCAGATTCTGTGTCCACCTCTCTGTCTGCCCCTCCCCTGCTAGTGTTCTGTCTCTCAAAAATAAATAAAACATGTTTTTTAAAAAAAGAACTTCATTCCCTTTTAATGAATGATATTCCACTGTATCTTTGTATCACATTTTGTGTATCTGCTCACCCATGGATGGACATTTAAGTGATTTCCACTTTTTGGTTACTGTGAAGAGTGTTATATGAACATTGGTGTACAAGTAACTGTTTATATCCCTGCTTCAATTATTTTGAGTAAATACCTAGGAATGGATCCTATTGCACTTCTGTTTAACTTACTGAGGAATTGACACACTATTAGTCCAGTGGCTGTGCCACTTGACATTCCCACCAGTAATGCCTTTCTCCACATCTTCACCCACACTTGTACTTGTTAACTTTCTTTCTTTTTCTTTCCTTCTTTTCTTTTCTTTTTTGTAATAGCCATCCTACTGAGCATGTGGCGGTATCTCCTTGTGGTCTGATTTATGCATTTATTCTTAAAATGCTCTCTGTTTCTGATTCCTGTCTTCTTATTGGCTCTTTATTCATTTTTCATTCTCCTTGGCGGACTCCCCTAGCGGCCTCTTCGTTGTGAGTTTCCCCGGTTCCTCTCCAGCCTCTCCTGCTTTCTTTGCACATGGTCCCTGGAGATTTCATCCACCCCCGTACTTCCATGGTGGAAATATCAAACCCATACTGAGAGCTCTTAAATCTGTATTTTTTCCAGTCAAGACCACTCTCTGAGCACTGTATTCCCTTTAAATCATCACCTTTGGAAAATAAAAGAATGTGAAGTTTGAAACTTAGTTGAAAACATGGACACAATTAATGTTCTTCGATGCTGGTAAATGAGATTAGGGAAGGAGGAAGAAAGGAAAGATTTCTACATTGTTTTAAAAATTGTAGTAAAAAAACACTTAAAATTTACCATCATAACTTTTTTTTTTTTAAAAAGACTATTTTTACAGCACCATTAGTTTCAGAGCAAAATCAGTAGAATATACTCCCATATAATCCCTGCCCCCAAATATGCACAGCTCCCCATTTAAAAATACCTCACCAGAGAATGTAAACTGGTACAGCCCCTCTGGAAAACAGTGTGGAGGTTCCTCAGGAAACTAACACTAGAACTCCCTATGACCCAGCAATAGCACTGCTAGGAATTTACTCAAGGGATACAGGAGTGCTGATGCATAGGAGCACATGTACCCCAATGTTCATAGCAGCACTCTCCACAATAGCTAAAACATGGAAAGAGACTAAGTGTCCATCAACGGACGAATGGATCAAGAAGATGTGGTTTATCTATACCATGGAATACTACATGGCAATGAGAAACAATGAAATCTGGCCATGTGTAGCAACATGAATGGACCTTGAGGGTGTTATGCTGAGTGAAATAAGTCAGGCAGAGAAGGACAAATATCATATGTTTGCACGTATAGGAGGATTAGGAGGAACTTAACAGAGGACCAAGGGGGAGAAGAAGGGGGGAAATGGTGGGGGAAAGGGAGAGAGGCAAACCAGGAGAGACTCTTGAATGCTGACAAAAACTGAGGACTGATGGATGTGGGGGGGAGGGGGGATGGGCATGGAGGAGGGCACTTGTGGGGATGAGCACTGGGTGTTATGTGGAAACTAATTTGACAATAAACTATTTGTAAAAAAAAAAAAAAAATACCCCACCAGAGTGGTGCATTTGTTACAATCAATGACGACCTATCTTTATATGTCATTATAACCCAGAATCCATAGATTACATTAAGCTTCACTGTTGGTGTACATTCCGTGGGTTTGGACGGATGTAGAATGTCATTTGATATTTGGTGCATATAATGACATTGGTGCATATATATGTCATTATATGCACCACTACAGCATCATACCAAGTGGTTTTACTGCCCTAAAAATCCTTCGTGCTCTGCTTATTCATCCCTCAGCTCCTCCTAACCCCTGGCATCACTGATCTTTTTACTATCTCCACATAGTTTTGCCTGGTCCAGAATGTCATGTAGTTGAGGTCACATAATACATACCCTTTTTAGATTGTTTTCTTTCACTTAATAACACATATTTATGGTTCTCCCATGTCTTTTCATGGCTTGATAGCTCATTTCTTTTTATCACTAAATAAAATTTCATTGTATGAATATACCACAGTTTATTTTTCTGTTCACCGACTAAAGGACATCTTGGTTGCTTCCAAATTTGACTAGCTATGAATAAAGCTGCTATGATCCTTTGTGTGGACATGAATTTTCAACTCATTTGGGCAAAATCAAGGAGCGCAATTTGCTGGATCATATGGGAAAGACATGCTTAGTTTTGCAAGAAAATGCTGAAGTGTTTCCCAAAGCATCTGTATCATTTTGCATTCTCACCAGCAATGAATTACAGTTCCTTTTCCTCCACCTTCTCACAGCATTTGGTGTTGCTAGTGGAAAAAAAGAATTCATAAGTCGGATTTCATTAAAATTAAAAATTTCTGCTCTGCAAAAAACACTACCAAGAGAATGAGAAGATGAGACTGGGAGAAAATATTTGTAAAAGATAAAGCACTGTTATCCCACATATACAAAGAATTCTTAAAACTCAACAGTAAGAAAACAAACAACTAGATTTTTAAAAAGGGTCAGAAAATACCTCACCGAAGAAGATTTAGAGATATAGAAGCATATGAAAAGATGCTCAACATAATATGTCATTAGAAAATTGCAAATTAAAACAAGATGCTAAGTGCAGTGACACACTTACTAGAATGGCCAAAATCCATTGCAACCATTTTTATAGAGCTCAGTAGTGGTATTGTTTGTATTGCTGTGCAGCCGATCTCCAGAACTCTTTTCACCCTGCAAAACTGAAACTATGCACCCATGAAGCAATAAAACCACATTTCTCCCTCCCCCCAGCCCTTGGTAACCACCATTCTACTTTCGGTTCCTATGTATTTGACCACTTTAGTTTCTCACTATAAGTAGAACCGTACTGTACTTGTCTTTAGGTGACTGGCTTATTTCACTTAGTATAATGTCCTCAAAGCTCATCCATGTTGTATCACGTGACAGGACTTCCCGTGTTTTTTTAATTAAAAAAAAGTGTTAATGCTTTCACTTAGGAAATCTATGCTGTGTTGGTCCTTTACCTCCATTACCCCCAAACATTCATTCCCCATCCTTCCCTCCTACTGAGTCCCAAGAGGCTGACCTCTGTGGATTGCCTCACCCTTGCCCCATAATTTCTGGTTGGGTTTGGCTAATGGAGACTGCAGAACATGAGGTATTTTTTTGTTCTCCCACATAGCACTCCCTTCCTGCCTCACCCTTCTTTTAGGCAGCGCCTGCTCTTGATTCTTCTTCCCCAGCACTAGCTCACTTTAGGCTCCCTTCACGTCATTCCCTCCCTCCACCCTCAGCTCCCACCCACCTCCCTGCCCCCTTCAGGCGTTGGCTGGGACCAATTTCCTGTTGTTGTCCATCCCTGCCTGCTTCACCATCCCTTTTTTGTTCCTGTAACCTCACTCATACCTTGGCAAATAAAATCTCTTTATTAAAGTCTCCTCATTAAACCCTTCTGAGTATGCCATCTGTTCGTATGACTCCTGCTATGATCCTGAATCAGACTCATGCAGCTATATAAAAAAAAAATTAATGTGTAGAATGCTAGGAAGTGAAAAATAAAAATCTGTACCTACCTCATATCCCATTACTCCCTTCTATTCCATGTACAGTTATTGCCATTTTATTTGTTGTTTGGGTTTTTTTTTGCAGGGTAGGGGTAGTGTCGACCTTACCTTGAGCTCACCTTTTGGGTGAACTCTGACTCATCTCAGATAAAATGTTAAATCCTTCTCCCTTGCTGGTAACTGGTTCAAAAATCCAGGCCTAACTCATCAGCATAGGGTATTTCCCTTTCCCAGAGGAATGGCCTGAGAAAGGACTTCTTGAGTCACTGCCATGATCCAGTTCAGACCAATGAGAATCCCAAGGGAAATTTGCTGGGGGGTTTCCTCCTAAGAGTACCATGCCTGAAAGTGAAGCCCAGAACTTCTAGAACCAGTTTGAGGAGTCAGCAGAGGAAGCTGAGTCAGGAGAATCAGAGCAACAGTTCAGCAGGTTAAGCTAATACTAAGCCCAACCAGCTTCCATGCATCCAATTATGGTATCTGATAAATTTCATGGTTTTCTGTTTACTTGCAACAAAAGGATCGTAACCAAGACTTGTATGTACTGTAGAGCACACATACCCAAATGGAATCGTATCACAGGTATTATACAGCAAATTGCTTTTTTCACAAAATCATGGAATCCTGAACATCCTTCCACGTAAGCACGTGTAGATCAGCTTCTTTATTTTAAATACTGCATAGTATTTTGTCAAAAGGAAACATAGTTTGTTCCTTCTTTTCCTACTGAAGGATGTTTAGGTTGCTTGCAGTTGCTCCCTATTACAAACGTGGGCAAAATAACACATGCTTTGGTGTGCCTGTTTTATTATTTTTTAGTTTTTTTAAATTTTTAAATGTTTATTTATTTTTGAGAGAGAGAGAGACAGAGACAGAACATGTGGGGGCGGGGGGGGGGGCAGAGAGAGAGAGAGACACACACAGAATCCAAAGCAGGCTACAGGCTCTGAGTTGTCAGCACAGAGCCTGACATGAGGCTCAAACTCAGGAAACACAAGATCATGACCTGAGCCGAAGTTGGATGCTTAACCGACTGAGCCACCCAGGTGTCCCTGGTGTGTCTGTTTTAATATGTACATAAGTTAAATTCCCACTAGAATTGCTTGGTCAATAAATCTGAGGATTTAAAATGTTCGCAAATACTGCTATAGTGCCTTCCAAAAGGTTACACCAGTTTACATTCCTACTAAGAATACATGAGTTAATTATTTCTTTACACCCTTGCCAACATTGGGTATGATAAAAAATTTAAACCTTTGGTAATCAGATAAAAATTACATATAATCAGTGTATTAATATTTTTATTTATGAGTGAGGTCAAGGCATTTTTGTGTTCTTTTCCAGTAAACTACTTATGTCCTTTTCCCCACTTTCGGATTTAATTTTATTTTTCTTATTGATCTGAAGTAGCTCTTTTTGTATACTTTTAAAATAGCTATTTATTACAGATGTTATAAATTTTGTTCCCCTACTTTTGTTAATCATTTTCACTCATTTGTGGCACATTTTAATGAGAAAGTTTTATGCAGTATAATGTATTAATTGATGTTTACTGTCATTATTTAAGACTCTTGATTTATGTATAGAGTCCTTCCTTCACTCCAAGATTATTTAAGTTCTCTAATGTTTTCTTCCAGTAATTTCAAGGATTTAAATTACACCTAAATCTCTGATCCAGGTGAAAAGTTTTTACTCTACACAAACCTACACTCTTAAGTTATTTTGTTGCTGTGAGTACATACTAGTATTATCATTTTCAAAAAGCCAGTCACAGATATATCTTTCTATGAAAATCTTAAAAACAAAAGAAAAAAACCAATAACAGATGTAATTTGAAAAACACCGATATGGTAAAAGAATGAAACTAGGCTTCCCATATTTTACTTTGAAATGTGAAAGAGCACCATAAATGAGCCTCTCTCTGCTATGTCTAAATTCTTCTTCCATGTGTACACACTGTTCAGCACATGAAGACTTCCAGCCTGTTATTGGTGACCACCCCTCCCTAGGCTCGATATCAATCCACAGAAACAAAGGAAAAAAAGAAGTCAAGAGAAAAAGTAACAGATATAGTAAGAGGCAAGCATAATAAGATATAAGTAACCTGTTGTAACCTGTTAAAAGCAGAATCAACAGTTTCATCAGGCAGCAACTCTTCCTGACTCATTGGGACTGCTGAATAGTACGATTCATTTCTCGACTTCCACTCCAAAGAAACTATTCCAGGCCCGCAGCCTCTCTAGTCCATAGCCTAGACTGTCTCCACTTTGCACGAAGTTAAGAGCACAGGTTCTGGAGGGGTGTCTGGGTGGTTCAGTAAAGCGTGGGATTCTTGGTTTCAGCTCAATCACGATCTCACGGTTCCTTGGAGCAAGGAGCCTGCTTGGGATTCTCAATCTCTGTTTCTCTCTCTGTTTCTCTCTCTGTCTCTCTCTCTCTCTCTCTCTTTCTCTCCTTCCCTCTCAGCCCCTCTCCCTCTCTCTCCCTCTCTCAAAAATAAACTTAAAAAAAAAAGCACAGGCTCTGGAGGCAGATTGCTAGATTCACACTGGACTCCGGCACTTATTAGCTGTGAGACCTTGGCACATTGCTTGAATATTTCTGGGTCTCAGTTTTCTCACCTGTAAAATGGAGATAATAAAAGTAGTACTAACCTTGTGTAGATATCCTGTGGATACATTACCTAATATACCTAAAGCATTTAGCACAATGCCTGGAATATAATGGTGCTGAGTATATATTAGCTCCTATCTTTATCAGAGACTAAAGTAAGTGTTTCTGAGCTACAAGTCCATTGTAGAAGTCCAAAGGAATATCAGAAAGTTAGGAATTATAGGACATTCCAATTTTCCTGTTGTTTGACACGTTTGCAAAGATCATGCAAGGTTTCCCTTTCTACTTTGTTAAGCTATAATATATGGATAATTAGTTTCTTGTTGTAATTAACTGCTAATTGTAGAATGCAGTAAATATGCAATTTGAGGGCTACTGTTATTAAAGGGGTTCTTATTCACTTGACTTAAGACATGTTATTTCTTCTCCAAATGACTCAGTGCTCTACTCACTACGATTATGCTGTGAAGTTAGAGAGAGTTACTAAATCATTTCAAACCTATTCATGCTAAAAAATGTCTTACTTGGTAAACAGTGTAGCTGAGGTACATTTTACGATAATACTTCTTCTCAGCAGCTCTATGTAGTAAGCGTTTTCTAAAATTGTCCTATGAAGTTTCTCTCTTATAGAAAAGTAAACTAAAACTTTCCAAGATTATATTAAAGCAGGGATCATTAGGGCTTATTTTGGGAACCTGCCCTACCATATCTATATGTCGGTTTACATTTTTTTTTTTCAAAAAAATGTATTAATGCAATTGAAATGCATTTTATTTATTTTGCTATTTGGTTTATCTACTAGGCTTTTATTACATTTTTTGTTTTCAAGATCAACAAAAAGATGTAAGTAATTTAATTAAAATAAGTAAATTAATTTAATTCTTTAATTAAAAACTTCCTGCTGTTATGGGTGTAGTATCTTCTCATAACTCTGAGGTTACTGATTATAGCTAATTTAAAATCATATTTGCTCTAGTAACTATTTCCTTGGGCATTCATGCTTTTATTTATTGGGTTTGGTGCCTGATGATTCCTGGTTTGCTGTTTGTAATTCAGCATCCCCTGTCTGTGGGAGCTGGTTCTGTTCCTGCAAGGTTGTCTCTGGTCATTGTGGATAGGCCAAGGTAGAGCTCCCCATTTCTCTCCCATTCCTTCTGCATTTCACTTCTCTCTGGAGCATTGTTTCTCAAACTTTGTTTCATGATTGTCCTCCAAAGTAACCTTTGTAGACATTTCCCCCCCAAATCACCACTTAAGCCCAATGAGACACCACAGAGATGGCCATCTTATTGCAATATCTAAATTCCTCTTTCCCCACCCTCCCTGAGAGTATTATCACATACCTCAGCTGAAAATGCACGCTTTGAAGAATGTCCCTGCCTTTCCATACCAGCTATGCTGGAGGGAAATGCTCTTGCTGCTTTCTGCTTAGAAAAGATTTGCCCGGAGAACTTTCCTGCTCCTTTATCCAATGTTTCTGAATTTAAAACATTCCTCTCTCTAAAGTCTCTGATATACTAGGGTTGTTGTTGTTGCTGTTATATATTTCTATTTTAAAAAAAAATTTTTTTATAGTTTATTTATTTTTGAGACAGAGAGAGATAGAGCATGAGTGAGGGAGGGGCAGAGAGAGAGGGTGACAAAGAATCCGAAACAGGTTCGATTCTGATTGACCTGATCGACCTGATTGACCTGATCAACCTGATCGACCGCCTGATGCGGGGCTCGAACCCACGAACCATGAGATTTGACCTGAGCCAAAGTCTGACGCTTAACCAACTGAGCTACCCAGGTGCCCCATATATTTCTATTGATAGACTTAATTTTTTTAGAGCACTTTTAAGTTCACAGCAAACTGAGCAGGAAATGTAGCATCCCCACAGAATCCCTCCTACTTCACACCCAGCCTCTCTTGCCTCAACATCAGTATGCACATTGGTTACAATCCGCACTCCTTTTTAAACTGAGGTTCAGGGGCATCTGGGTGGCTCAGTGGTTAGGCATCTGACTCAGTTTTGGCTCAGGTCATGATCTCATGTCTTAGTGGGTTTGACCCCCACATCGAGCTCTGTACTAGCAGCATGGGGCCTGCTTGGGATTTTCTGACTGAGTTTTGTTATTTTCAAGCAATAGAATGAATTCCTCTTCATCTTTATAATTTTTATAATTTTGAGGAACTGGGCCAGGTGGGCAGAGAGGGCTTTCTTTGTGCCCTCCATCTCCAGTCAGGCTCCTAGAGAGTTAATTCTACCATGATTTTTAAAAAAAAAATGGGATAGGGGGCACCTGGGTGGCTCAGTGGGTTAAGACTCTTGATTTCAGCTCTGGTGATGCCCTCACACTTTGTGAGATCCAGCCCTGAGCCTGCTTGGGATTCATTCCCTCTCTCTCTGCTCCTCCCTTACTTTCTCTCTCTCTCTCAAAATAAACAAACAAACTTTTTAAAATGTTTATTTATTTTTTATTTTGACAGAGACAGAGAATGAGCTGGGGAGGGCAGAGAGAAAGAGAAATGAAGAATCCCAAGCAGGCTCCATACTATTAGCACAGAGCCCCATACAGGGCTCAAACTCGAGAACCATGAGATCATGACTTGAAATGAAATCAAGAGTGGGACTCTTAACCAACTGAGTCACCTACGCACCCTTTAAAGTAAATAAATAAAGTTAAAAAAATTGGTGGGGGCCATGGAGGAATTAACTTCCATTGACTGTTATTGTAAGCTATACCAATGATCTTCTAATTTTAGCTCAATAATTCTTCTAAATACTAAAAGGCAAGCAAAGTATTCTTAACTAAATATCCAACATTAAAAAAAAAGTAATCTCTATGCCCAATATAGCTTGACCCAGAGATCAAGAGTCGCATGCTCTACCAACTGAGCCAACCAGGCACCCCTAAATATTCAAAGTTTTCAATAAATAATATATATTAACCTATGTGTGATAAAGTAGAATGGCTATTTTTATGAGTTCTTTTTTTAGTGTATTTTATTTTTGATTGTTGAATTTATGATATATTTAATTTATATAGTAAATTAAAATTGCTTATCAATACTATACATTTAAGCAATTTTATAGAAAAAGGACCACAGAGCCCATTACATCCTATTTCTATTACTCCGTATTCACTTTTAATCTTTCAGTATACGTGAACATATATTGCACAGTTCTAATATTTTATGCATACTATTTCTGTAATGTTTTGTTACCCAATATGTATGCATGTCTACTTATATTTACAAGTCTATAATATGCCATTTTTACTACCCATGTAATTATTGGCCAGAATGGAATCATCATGTTTGCTGACATCTTGTTAGTATTAAGAATGGTTTTCATTGTGTGGAAGAGTATGAACACCATCACGCAGCTTTCTAAAACACTTAACCCAGTTCATAGCGCACCATCAGCCCCACCAACACTGGGTTCAAGATTTTAATTCATTTGGAAGTTCTTAAATTGAGACTTTTTTTTTTTTTTTTTACATTTGTGACCACATTTTCCCACGTAATGACTTCCTATCTGTATTCTCACATGTATGAAAGTGTTTGTGGTAGATTGTATTTGACTAATCTGTCTGGAACAACCAAATGGTCCCATACCTTCTTATTTGACACTCCTCTCACCGAGCAGTAAGAGCTCTGCTTCTTCTCTAGATTTAGAGGCTTTGTAATTCTGGCCAAAGTGACACTGTGTGACCTCCAAGGCTGTAGAAAGTTCGGGTTCTAAAGAAGTGTATCAAAAAATACATCTTGTCTTAAAACTCAGCCACCTAGCTGTGAAGAAGCCCAAGCAGCCTATAAAGTGGCCAATGTGGAGCCAAACAGAGTGCCTCAACCCATAGTTCAGTTACATAGACAGACCCAACTTGCCAGCCATGTGAGTGAGTCATGTTTACGCACTAGCACCAGACTAGTCACTCTTGCTAATGCTGTTGGCAAACAGGAATATGACATCCCTGCTGAGTTCTGTCCAAATTAAAGATTTATGAGCAAAATAAATGTTTTGTTTCAAACCACAAAATTTGGGGCTTGTTTGTTACCCAGCAACAGATACAATGTGCATGTCTCTTTTAACCATGTATCAAGTGTAATTTGAAATGTTTACATGTACAGGCATACCCGGGTGGGGGTGGGTGGCCGGGTGTACTGTGGGTTGGATTCCAGATCACCGCAATAAAGTGAAAGCAATAAAGTGAGTCAAATGAATTTTTTTGTTTCCTAGTGCATATAAAAGTTTTGTTTACACTGTACTGTATTCTATCACGTGTGCAATAGCATTATGTCAAATATAAATACATATTTTAAAATTATTTTATTTTTAAACAATGCTAACCATCATTTGAGCTTTCAGCAAATTATAATGACTGCTCACAGATCATCATGAAAATATAATAATAATGAAAAAAATTAAAACATCACGAGAATTGCCAAAATGTGACACAAACACACAAAGTGAGCAAATGTTGGAAAATGGTGCTGATAGACTTGCTGACACAGGGTTGTCACAAACCTTTGATTTGTAAAAAAAAAATTCACTATCTGTGAAGTACAAGAAAGCAAAGCACAATAAAACAAGGTATGCCTGTATTTGTCTAATTCTTTATTTGGAATAAGTCCCCCCCCCTTTTTATTTTAAATCAAAAAGAAGTACAGAGAGGTGAGAGGCAGTATAGAATAAAGCATGAGGGCACTCTGGAATTAGACTGCTTGGGGTCAAATCCAGGCTCTGTCTATCACTAGATATTTGTCAACAGATACCTTGTCATCTGTTAAATGGGACTGATAATGACAACCATTTCAAGAAGTATTATGAGGATTAAATGAGTTAATGTATGTAAAATACTTAGCTCAGTGCACAGCCAACAGTAAATCCTGTTTTATGTGTTAGCCATTCCTAACAGTTATACATTTTTACATATGACTCTATTCTGGTGTTTTTTAAAAAATTGAATTGTGACATACACATTTTTTTTTTACCTTTTTTAAAAAACATTTTCTTTACTTTTATACTTGGTATCAGCTGGGATTTTGGTTAGTAAAGTAACAGAAAACTCAATAAAAACTGAATTAAGAAGGAAGGAAGCGGTTTAACTAACTTAATGAGAAGTCTTGGTTGGACAAGATCTGCTACTGACCAGTGTATCATTTCATTGATGCCATCAAAGATCCAGATTCTATGCAGCTCTTGGATTTGCTAACATTGGCAACAAAGTGTCTAGGTAATTCCAAGCAGGCAGGTCCATAGGAAGTAGGCAGGCCATCTCCTCTTTTGATTCTCTTATAGGAGCAAGAAAGGTTTTCTTCACAGACTTACGTTCACTGGCAAAATTTTTTATGTACCCAATTCAGAAAAAAATCCCTTGCCATGTATCGTTGGAGTGGGAAGAATGTTGGACCATCAACCACAATGTTTACTGAACTTTCTAGCATATACAACTTGTTTTGGTAAAATATACTCCGTTTCATCAGTAGTTCTGATTTCTTCTCTGACTCAGGTATTTATTATTGTTTTTTACTTTTTTTATATCTTTATTTTATTTTCAGAGACAGAGACAGAGAGTGAGCAGCGGAGGGGCAGAGAGAGAGGGAGACACAGAATCCGAAGCAAGCTCCAGGCTCTGAGCTGTCAGCACAGAGTGCGACACGGGGCTTGAACCCACAGACTGTGAGATCATGACCTGAGTCGAAATGGGACACCCAACCGACTGAGCCACCCAGGCATTCCTGACTCAGGTATTTAAGAGAATGTTCTACACTTTCCAGATGGCTGGTTACTTAAAAAATTTTTTTTATTATTGTATTATAGATGAAATGATATGTAGAATTATGGTCTTTTGTTTATTATTCATTTTTGAATCTCATTTTACTTCTCAAGGAGAAAGTCTATTTTTTTCTCTCTGTTAATTCTACTCATTTCATTGTTCAGCTATGTAATTAATTAATTGTTTAATTGATCTGCCATTTTGATAGTGGGACTTTAAAGTCTTCAATTATGAATATATTTCTATTTATTTCTTCCTGTATTTCTGCATTAGCTTTTGTTCTAGGCATTTGTTTGCTTTATTTCTTGACTACAGATTTCATGTTGGTATCTTATGTGTTATTATAGTTTTTACCATCACATAGCAATCTTGTTTCTCACTTGTATTGCTTTAGTTTCAAATTCGTTTTACATAATACCATAATAGGAACTCTGCTTCTGCTTTTTTCTCTCTCTCTTTCCATTTTCTTTCCCAAATTTATTTTTGTTTTGTTTTTGGACAAACATGTTGAAACTCAGACCATCTCTAAATAGCTGTCTTATCTTCCACTTTGATAATGAGGCCAATAATAAATTTTAGTTTAAAAAATCACAAAAATACCTATTGCTTATATTTTTATGCCTATTCTAATTTCCTAAAACTTTGAGAGCCTATGAGACCCTGAAATTTGCATGTTTAAATAAACTTAACTTTGCAAACCAGTTTGTGTTTCATTATGGAGTATCATCAATATCATTATGGTTAATACTATATTTTCTGATAATGAAGGTGTTTAGTTGAATATAAAGATACTACTTCCAATTTTTGCCAAAGTCAGTAATGCCACAAAGGTTATTTTATCATCCATTTTTCCATTCAATAGTATTTTGAAGGCATTACAAGTAATTGTATATGGAATTCTCCAAATAATGAAAAACATTTGGATTGTCTCTAAACAACTGCAGGCTTTTAAATTGTTCTCTAAGTGGTCCCGTAAGGACTCCTAGAGGAGTTCGGGTATCATGTATATGAAAGAGAATGGAACACATGTTTATAGTTGGCTTAAAAAAGGCCCCAAAGAAATCAGATCCCAGAGCCTATAAATATTAACTTGTTTTGAAAAAAAAGTCTGCAGATGTGTTTAGATTAAGGATCTTAAGACAGGGAGATTATCTGGTGGGCCCTAAATGTTATCATAAGTGTCCTTATATGAGACAGGCAGAGGGCAATTTCACACACACACACACATACACACACACACACACACACACACACACACACACACACAGGATGGGGAGGACTGAGGGAAACAGGCAGAAGAAGAAGAAGAAGGAGGAGGAGGAGGAGGAGGAGGAGAAGAGGAAGAGGAAGAGGAAGAGGAAGAAGAAGAAGAAGAAGAAGAAGAGGAAGAAGGCCTTGAAGTTTTGAATGATGAGGCCACAAGCCAAGGAATGTCAGCAGCTACCAGAAGCTAGAAAAAGCAAAGGATGGATTCTCCCCAAAGCCTCTGGAGGTAGCAAGACTCTGCCAGTATCTTCATTTCAGTCTAGTGATACTGGTTTAGGACTTCTGGACTCCAGATTTCTGACAGAATAAATTTCTGTTGTTTTAAGCCATCAAGTTTGCGATATTTTTTAGAGCAGCCATAGGAAATGAATACAATCCCAAACAATAATATATTTTCAGATATCAGAAGATAACTTTAGTAGTGTCCTATGCAATGACAGCAGGGTTCCTGGATAGAGTAGTAAGGGCCAACCTTGGTATCCAATATGAAACCAGAAGGCTGTATGGAAGTAACCGAGTGGTAAATAAGTTGCCTTCAGACCCAGGAGAATATTCTGCTAGGTTCCTAAATAGAATCAGCTTAATTATCTAGTTAAAGAGAATATGGAAACACTCTAGCTTCAATAAAACCCAGTTGAACAAAACACTGTGTATATAAAATACCAATTGAATGAAACATACAAATGGAATGCAGCTATACAGGTAAGGTGGGTCCTTTCTCTGCTCACAGATTCCCTGTTTGACAGTGTGTCTTTGTGTTTGGGTTACTTTAGAACCAGCTGGGGGGCCTACGGGCACTGGAGACAGATGCAAGTCCTTCCTTGTTTCTCCATCACTTTTTTTCTTTTTTTAAGGTTCCTTTCTTGGTCTTGCTTTGTTTTTAAAACCAGGAAAGCAGCTTGCATTTCCAAGGTCATTAGCTCTTCTCCTGGTCGCTTCTTTTCAGCACCATATTGTTTTGTTTTTCTTTAACCTAGGAAAAAATGCGACCACAAATGTAATGTTTATCTTTCAAAATAGCAGCTGAAAAATGCACAGGATGTGTGAGACTAAAACCGCTCTTTTGGTTTCCTCTCTTTTTTGTGTGACTTTCCTCAGGTTCCTCCCAGAGGGAGCCTGCTATAAGTAACATTTTTCTGTTTGGCTTATGGGGAAAAGTTCCCCCAGTGAGAGCGGCATCACCTTAGGAACATAAGTTGGTGTACTCGGTGTCTTTAGGCTCAGGCTTAACTGCATTTCAGTGATGTGTTATCTTCTTCATTGTGTCATGACTTCAAGTGAATTAGTCTTCATTCTCTCCTCAGTTGTCTGAAAATAATCTTGGGTCGTAGATCCCAGTGCTACTGAAATATTGACTTTTCTTGGGAACTCTATAAGAAAAACTTCTTGGAAATCTATCTTCGACCAATTTAGCTGTTTACTTTCTTTTTCGGTGAATTCCATCAGACAACAGGATTTAGTAGTTCAAATTGTTGCCTCACAGGACTATTTGTTCTTAATGACACATGTCCTTTCTTCCTCTTCGAATTTCCTACACCCTCTTTGCTCAATTCCCTCTTCCTTTATTTCTACATCTTTGCACAGTCTTCTACAACCATCCACCTGCTTGCTATTGATTTGGGACCTTTCTCACCCCCATTATTTTGGATTTGACTTTTATAAAGTATAAAGGGACCGTGGCAAGCGTTTTTCAAAAAACTGATTTGAATTGCTCTGATTAGATGCCATTAAGACTCCTTGTCTGCAGTACACATATGTTTGTTTCTATTACATTCACTCTAACCCTTCATAAAATTAATTCTGGTCTCTCAGAATGATGGCCATGTTATTTCTTGGTAATGACTACAACACACTGTTTTATTATGCCTCCAACATATCATCTTTCTCTTTGCAGAATGTAGTTAATTCATCTACAGAAAGAAATGAGTTTCAAGGTTTAAAAGTTGAGAGAAAGGCAAAACTGGTTATGGTGTATCTGGAGAAGCATGCTTCATGGGTAGTTTGGCCCACAGCACTGAAAGGTGAGGTATTGAAAGAGTCACTACCAGGGATGCTTGGGTGGCTTAGTCAGTTGAGCATCCGACTTCAGCTCAGATCATGATCTTGTACTTTGTGGGTTCAAGCCCCGTGCTGGGCTCTGTGCTCGCTCACAGCTCTGAGCCTGGAGCCTGCTCTGGATTCTGTGTCTCCCACTCTCTCTGCTCCTCTCCTGGCTTGTGCTTTGTCTCTCTCTCAAAAATAAACATTAAAAAAAAGAGTTACGACCACATGGTCCCCATCTGAGTAGTGCATAGCCACATCGAGGTAGCACTCCTCTTGTTATCTTTTTTTTTTTTTTTTTTTAAGATAAGCCCCATCATGAGGCCTGAACACAAGACCCTGAGATCGAGTCCCATGCCCTACTGAGCGAGCCAGCCAGGTCTCCTATTGCCCCCTCCTTTTGGTGACTTAAGGAGCTTCAACTGAGACTATACTACCTTAGGAAAGTTCCTAAGTATACGGGCATTTCTAGAATGACTAGAAATTTTTGTTTCTTTTCTATTGATGGGAGGTTTATTTGCCCTTCTACCTGTTTTGTTCTTTCGGGGAATGTCTTACTGCCTTGGTCCTTCAGTTCTTCTATGCCTAAAAAACTGGCCCTGAGTGAGTACTGAGAAAGGGGAAGAGAGATTCTTTTTTTATTTCTTTGGAGTTTTCACTGAGGAAACCAAAGGCAGACCACTTCCTTGGTATATCTTTTAGCATCTTATCAGATTTTCTTTTATGATATTTTTTTCTCTCTGTGTGGTCTCTTAATGCAAATGGTAGTTAAACATGCTATTTCTGGCTTAGGTCAGGTATTTTTTTCCCACAGTGGATTTTATAGGCCTTTTATGCAATGTGATCAACCATCCCCAAGCATATCCTAAGGAGAAACTTCCGTGTTGAGTATACTTCACATGCCTGAATTTCCCCTGGCCTTCAAATTTGTATATCCTGAATCAGCTCTTATTTTATCTATCTGAAACATCCTTTAAGGGAAATTACCAATTAAAAAAAAGAAGTTTTTCCATAAATATTTGGATCTAGATTCTTTCAAGTTTTAAAAAAATCAAGCTTTGTCTCCCTTTGCTTAAAATAAGCTGAAGGTGAAGTAGATGAAAGATTACACAGAAACTGCCTCTTTAGATGTTGTCTGCCTCAAAGTACAAACAATTTTTCTCTTGAGTATAAGACCTCTCTGTTATGCAATAATTTGAAGCATAACAGAAGAAAGTGGATTACACCAGATTCAAAGTAAAAATCCAAATAGGTTTCTCCAGCTCTGGTGGGCTTATTTGCATTTCTCATATTCTTTCTCAGGTTAATTAAAGTGGTCTGGGACCCAGGCAGATTTGTCCAGTATGGACTGGGGAATAAATAATTCCTTTTGTATCTGAGGGCTTTGTAGGGAGGAATCTGTAACAGGGAGGCTCTTAAGCTCATTTCTTTAAGACCTCTTTTTCTTGTCCCTGGTGTGGGTCACATAGCACAATGTATTTTTTACATTTTTATGTCACCAGGAGCTGCTTTTGTTATAAGCTCTCAATTTCCTTTACCATTATCAGCTTACTAAAGAGATAAATATTTGCAACAGTTTTTAGCATCAAAATAATCTTAAAAATTTTTTTGGATAGAGAGTATGAGGGCAGAAAAAGAAACCAGCTTATTTCACCAGCCCAAGGATCTTGCAATTATCACCAAATTTAAGAAACTCATTTCTCAAGTATGTGCCCTACCTAGGAGTGCAGTCGCATGCAGACTGATCTAGGTAACATAGGTCAACAATGTCAGTCGGTTCTAAGTGTTTCTTCGTCAGTAACTCATTGTGAGGCCTTTCCTAGGTCTTTGTGTCTATCAAGAGTGAGGAATACAGGGGACAGTTTGAGGTAGGCATAGACTGTCTGTTGCTCTAGGACATGATCTCTGAGTAAAGAGGAAACAGCCTTCTCATCAATATCTATGGCTGAAAGCCATCTAGACTGGAACCTACCTAAAAGTTTTGAAGACTAAGTGTGACAAAAAGCCCTTACTATTTTGTGCTGCTAATTATGCTGCTTTATGAATGATTTTTTTTTGTTGGTTTGTTTAGTAACTATTGGCAGATGCAGTATATCTTGGGGTTCTAAGATGGAAAGGTCACTTTAGTGATCTTTGACCACAGTTCCACTGTCCACAATTCTGCAGGAGACCAAAATCATTCAAGTTTTTCTTTGGTTTTTGAATATTTTGTTTAATAATCATAAGAAAAGTAATTTTGTGGTGGCTTTTAAAAATAAGTCTGTCTAAATAACCATGACCTTCCCATTAGATTGAATTGCAAACTGGACTTCAATTTGCAATTCTTGGACTAGGCAGAAAAAGAACTATCAGAACTTCTTGACGTTTTTTTCCAGGACTTTGATTCTATTAGTTAGAACACTGAACACAAGGCAAAGTCCTCTGGCTATTCAGTCTGAAAACATGAAACTTCACATTTATGGTTGTCAGAAATTTAAGTGGTCCAAGCCAGCCATGTTTGTTTTTTGATTTCCTGCCCAGTGCACTTTTTCTACTTTGACTTAATTTAAAAAATTTTTTTAAATGTTTACTTATCAATTTTTTTTGAGAAAGACAGAGTACGAGCAAGGGTGAGGGGGTGCAAAGAGAGAGGGAGACACAGAATCTGAAGCAGGCTCCAGGCTATGCTCTGTCAGCACAGGGCGTGAGGCAGGGCTTGAACCACCAAACAGCAAGATCATGACCTGAGCCAAAGTCAGATGCTCAATGACTGAGCCACCCAGGTGCCCCTTGACTTAAATTTAAATTGCACATATATTTTTTTAAAAATTGCACGTATATCTTAAATGTAATTAATGAGTATGTGTGAAATATAAGATATAATATACAAACATATTTAGAGATGTGGAATGTCAAACCCTGATTAGAATATCTCACTCATTCTCATACAGATTCTAGACAAAAGAATTTTTAAATTATTTAGCAGTTAAGTTTACAAAATATTTCTGGGAGATAATGTATATTACCATATGTTCCACTAATGAGTGCAGCTATACTTTAAACTATTTTCAGAGTTAGGATTAAGTAATTTTCTACATTTCAACAAAGTATCAATAAAGTATAGAAAATAATTTCAATAAAGTATAGAAAACAATTTCAATAAAGTATAGAAAATAAACATTTTCTATATTTCAATAAAGTATCACAATGTTAGAAAATTTACCAGAATTCACATAAAGTTAGCATTGTTTTTATCTCCATGTGGGGAAAATGTTAAAAAACAAGGGAGAGAAAAATTTTTAGTGATTACAGGGAGGATTTTAATTAGATCCTAAGGTAATTAATACATTTTTTAAAAAATCAGTGTTTTTTGTTTTTGTTTTTAGAGAGAGAGCTAGAGTGAGGGAGAGAGAGGCTATTAAGCAGGCTCCACGGTCAGCTCGCTGCAGGGTTCCATCTCATGACCCTGGGATCATGACCTGAGCCAAAATCAAGCTGGATGCTCAACTGACTGAGCCACCCAGGCAGTCCTAAAAATCAGTGTTAAACGAATGTGCCTTCAGGTGCCTTTTATGTGTGTTCTATTATATGTATCAGGTTTATCTCCTTTTAGGACGGTGCACAAAAAGATGGAATTAATGGTCTGGAAATTTAGTCAAGCATCTAAGAAACCCACCGAAAGAAATTTCGTACTACTAACTTCATATTCCTTTTCTGTTATAACAAAATGGCATTAAAAATGGCAAACTTTCTCTGTTAATTAAAATAATAATTTTAATTGAAATAGAAGGAGGGCAAATTCCTATACTGAAAACCAGCCAGAATAGAGTGACAGAGCACTGGGGACATAAGTCTGGCTTGGTAACAGAGGGCCTTGAAATGCACATTGTGTGGATAGCAGGGGGTTGTGAATTATATATGCAGTGATGACAGAAATATCAGTGCCTCCTCCCACAATTCATGTTGCCAAAATAATGATTATGATAGTAGCAACAGTCTCTTGGCCTTCCCCGGGTGAAGCCCAGTATGACATTTGGTAAGATTTAACTGGAGTAGGGCAGGCTTTTTATGATATTTGGCCAGGCTTTGTGCTTATGTCTTTTACTTTACTTGACTTATACACACACATGCTTTCTATTATATATGATCAATAATGTCGGTTTATACAGTACCACTTCTTTGAACATAAATAAAAGAGCCCTATGACCCAGCAATTGCATTAGTAGGTATTTATACAAAGGATACAAAAATGCTGATTCGCAGGAGCACATGCACCCCAATGTTCCTAGCACCACTATCAACAATAGCCAAGTTACGGAAAGGGCCCAAATGTCCATTGACTGATGAATGGATAAAGAAAATGTGGTATCTGTATACAGTGGAATATAACTCAGAGATCAAAAATGATGAAATTTTGCCATTTGCAACAACGTGGATGGAGCTAGAGTGTATTATGCTAAACAAAATAGGTCAGTCAGAGAAAGACAAAAATCATATGATTTCACTTACATGTGGAATTTAAGAAATAAAACAGGTGAACATAGGGGAAGGGAAGGAAAAATAAGATAAAAACAGAGAAGGAGGCAAACTGTAAAAGACTGCTAAATACAGAGAACAAGCTGAGGGTTGCTGGAGGGGAGGTGGGTGAGGAGATGGGCTAAATGGGTGATGGGCATTAAGGAGGGCACTTGTTGGGATGAGCACTGGGTGTTGTATGTAAGTGAGGAATCCCTAAATTCTACTCCTGAAATCATTATTACACTGTACGTGTTAACTAACTTGGATTTAAATAAAATTAAAAATTAAAAAGAGTATTAGAAATTTATGTAATTTATTCTTATTAAGGAAAAAAAAGAGGGAAGATGTTTCAATGGCCTGGAAACTTCCTTCTTTCTTATTCACCCAGAGTGCCAATCAATCTTTACAGAGCAATCTTTTTGTTTTGTTTTGTTTTGAACAGGTTATTTGCATAAATTTTCAGCAATTTTCTCAGAGAAAAATTCCACACTACTCATTTTCATACTATGGCGGGAGATGTATGGCCCCATCCTCCCTATCCAGCTGTTATACCCACATTACTTGGCATGTACCTTCCACTGGAGGCCCTTTACTCAGTGCTTCCTCGCGGTGGTCTTGGTGTCCTTGTTCATGCTGTTTCCTTCACTCAGGCCGCTCTTCCTCCTCCTTTCCCTGCATCCAAATCTTTTTCATTCTTCTAACTGAAATCCTGTCCCTTCTATGAAACTTCACCAGCCCACTCCACATCATAATGGACTTCAACCTCATCTTATGAACAGCTGGCTTATTCGAGTATTTCTGGTAAAATATGAGGCATGGTAAAGTTTAAGCAAGACTAGGGTTCAGGTCGTTTGAGTGGATGCTGACCACTGTGCCTCTCTGTGCCTCTCTGCTATTTCTCACTCTATCTCTGTCTGTCTCTCTCTCTTTTTTTTTTAACTTTTTTTTCATCTTTTCTCTCTTTTTTTTCTCCCTCTTTTTTAAAGGTGAAGGGACATAGTTCAAATGAGGATGTACTCGGAAAGCCATGCTGTGGAGGGGGAAGCCATTGATGACCATCTATTGATGGTCCCTGGAGGATGGAAGCATCCAGTGTGGGGCATATCCAGTTGGTCCACCATCAACACAACACAATCCCACATGCCACAATCAATCAGGTCAAGAGCACTGCATTTATTGTTAGGGCAATTCCCAAAAGTATATTATAGCCTGAGATTCTGAGAGGAAAAAACCAAAGCCCTGTAAAACTAATTAAGTCAGTTCATTAAAGAAAATGACATGATATAAGATAAAATAACTGAAAAACATATATGGTATCGAGGTAGATAGGTGATAAGAAATATAAACTTGGTAGGTAAGACATTTAAAAACCAAAAATTATCTAAAGTTATGGAGAGAATAGTGCTTGCTTAAATCTGAAGAGAGGCAAGTTGAAGTCTTACCAGTGCCAGGAAGAAATACTTCTTTTTCTTTTTTCTAAAATTTTTTTTAGAGAGAGAGAGAGAAAGAGAGAAAGAGAGAGAGAGAGCACCCTTAAGTGGGGGAGGGGAGAGAGAGAGAGAGCGTGCACCCTTAAGAAAGAGAATCTTAAGCAGACTCCACACTCTGCATAGAGCCAGGCTGCACAACCCTGGGATCACGACCTGAGCAGAAAACCAGAGTTGGAAGCTCAACCAACTGAACCACCCAGGTGCCCCTGAAGAAATATTTCTTAAATAAAATCTGAGACAAAGCCACAAGATGCCCAGCCAAGCCCACATTGGGTTAAGAGAGAAGATATCAAGAGCACATTTCAAAAGGCATACTTGAGTGATGTTGTTTCACTGGGGGCCCAAATTTGCAAAAATTTCCAATCCTTTTGCTAAATCTGAAAGAGAATGAATTGAAAGCATGGAGATGTAAACAACCTAAAAAAAGAAAATCCTTATCCAAGCACTTAGATAAATCTAAATGATCTAAGATTCTTATATACTTTTTAAAAAATGTTTATTTATTTTTCAGAGAGAGAGAGTGAATGAGCAGGGGGAGGGACAGAAGAGAGAGAGGGAGAGAGAGAATCCCAAGTAGATTCCTTGCTGTTAGCACAGAGCCCAGTGAGGAGCTGGATCCCAAGAAACCATGAGGTCATGACCTGAGCCCAACATCAAGAGTCTGATGCTTAACTAACTGAGCCACCTAGGCACACCTGATCTTGAATTTAGCTCTCTATGTTTTGTCTTCCCTGCTGGTCTTGTTTTTTTTTTTTTTTTTTTAAGGTTTTTTTTTTTTTAAATAATTTTTATCCTCAATGTGGGGCTTCAACTCATAACCTTGAGGTCAAGAGTCTCATGCCTTATGAACTGAGCCTGCCAGGTGTTGTCTTTCTCCCTGGTTAAACAGAAAAAACAAACACCAACATCAAGGTGAAATGTAAAGCAAGGATCACTTTTAAAATAGAGTCTCCTTACTCTCTCAAAATTGATATGAAAAAGGAAAAAGAGGTCTTCTAGGACCCCTTCTACTTACAGAGGTTAATGGTTACTTACCAGATGTTTTTAGCTTTCTTTTGTTGAGTCATCAACTATTCTCCTCCCCCACTCCTTAGTTTCCAGGGTCAACAGGGAACCTTTTATTAAATCATGGGACTGCATTTGCTATGTTTGGTCTTGATCCAGCTTCTTTATTATCTCTGCTGTTGTTGTGCACTACACTGTTTTGTAGACACACCAGATAAAATGGGGAAACAAAACCGGGAGACTATTCCCAGACTATTTGCCAACTGATTTTAAACTGTTGCTGGGTGCTGGTACGCAAAATAATAAATGGTGTTTTATTCCTAAGTCTTGTAGAATAGAAATGGGGTGGGGGTGTATTAATTTCTGATTCTGTCAAATGCCTTCATTCTTCATTTGCCTCAGTTTCCTAATTTAATAGTGTCCAGAATTTTGTTTTTTTTCTTCCCTAATTTTATATAGTGCAAATGCCTTGAATATTTTTCCATCATCCCATCATAACAAAAAGAGAGGGAGGAAGGATATATGTATAATCATTTATAATCTTCCAGATCTTGTTCTCAGAATTCCTTAGTTTTCAATTGTAGTGTTTCAGGAAATCTATGAAACCATGCCAGTAGTTCACAAAGTAAACCTCACAGAGTTGATCCCTCAACAAGTGAGGGTCAGGGAGTATCAGTAAGTTTCTGCAAGATATATGCCTAGCTGGGGTCAGAACTCACCAGAACTGGAATTCAACTCTTGGCCATTCTCAACGGAACTCTTAATTTTCACTGGAATTTCAGAATGCCTAAGCAGACTTAAGGGCAGACTTAAGGTTTGGATTGTGTTTCTCTGTCCAGTATGACCTTTGGAAACATATGATCTAAAAGATTTGACAACCTTGGGCTGTTTCACAGGGATTTGGGGTCTGATTCTACAGAGTCTGAAATCTAACCTCCTTCTGGAAAACAGCCACATTCCCAAGGCCCTCAGCCTCAACCTACATCCTTCACAGTTGACCGGGGTCAGATCTGACACAGCTGAACATTCTACACTGTATCCACATCTCAGGTAGAACCAGGACAGAGTGGGGGTGGGAGAAAGGTACAAGATCAACCATTTGTTCAAAGGGCTACACAATCATTAACCCGGTAACAGTTCTGGCCAGCATCCTCTCTCACATTAATTATAAGAAAAATCTTTTCAAAATGTAATTTTGCCTTATCTTTAATGTTTTTTAATTTTGCAGAAAATTATTAAAGACGCATCGTTGGGGGCGCCTGGGTGGCTTAGTCGGTTAAGCGTCCGACTTTCGCTTAGGTCATGATCTCGCGGTTCGTGGGTTCGAGCCCCGCGTCGGGCTCTGTGCTGACTGCCGGCTCAGAGCCTGGAGCCTGTTTCAGTCTGTGACTCCCTCTCTCTCTGACCCTCCCCTGCTCACGCTGTCTCTCTCTCTCTCTCTCCTAGAAATAAAATTAAAAAATATTAAAAAAAAAAAAGACGCATCGTTGAGTACCTTGCCTTTGAATCACAAATCACCCAGTATGCACGTGGGTTTTGTTCAAATCTGCACCAGAATGGAACATTTTGTTTTAGCAACGTGAGAAGTAGAAATACAAATCTGCCAAGAGTCTTCCCCCAAATTGCTCTGGGACTAGGCAGGGTAGATATTGACCTTCCAAGGGAGGGGGTGAAGACAAGGCAAATCTGAGTCAGGTAACGCCCTTGGGTGAGGTCCCAGGAAGATAAAAGTAGTCAGATCATAAGGATAGAGTGTATTAAACATTTCGGCCCTCCACTGGGCCGGTTCCATAATATAGGGAGGAAATGGAGGTGTGGACGCCCAAAAATTCCAGTCTTTAGACTTGCGGAGGGGGCAGCGAGCAGGAAAGGGCCTGCCTGTTCCTGCCTGAGGTTAAGCCACTGTTCGCGGCGAACCCAGCAAAGTTCACCTGATTTCGTTACAAACCTGCAACATTGAGGCCGGAGGCAAACTGGGTGTAAACGAACTCAGAACCGGAAAATCCAGGCCCGCACCCAACTAGCGCCCGTGCCCCAACTAGCGCCCGTCCCCCCACCTCCCCCGGCAGGATCCTGCGTGGGACCTAGGGAGGGGGCAGAGTCTGGCGCGGCGCCCGGCCCCGCCCCTCCCGCCCGCCTCCGACCCCGCCCCTCCCGTCCGCGCGGCTCCGACCCCGCCCCCGGGGGCGCGAGCCGTCTCCGCCTTCGCCCGGGAGCTGTGAGGCTGCGGGAGCGCTGCTGCAGTAGCCGTCTCTGCTGCCGCGGCGCCGCTCGCCTCCCCTCCGCCGTCGCCGAGCCGCTCCCGGCCGTGGAGGCTGCAGCCGAAGCCAGGAGCCGTCAGCCCTCGCCTCGAGCTCGCCGTCGCCCTCCGAGGGCGCCCCAGGCCGCGCCATGGTGAAGGTGACGTTCAACTCGGCTCTGGCCCAGAAGGAGGCCAAGAAGGACGATTCCAAGTGCGGCGAGGAGGCACTCATCATCCCCCCCGACGCCGTCGCGGTAGACTGCAAGGTCCGAGGGCCGGGGGGCGGGTGGTCGGGGGACTGGGCGCTCGGCGCGGCCGGTAGAGCTGCGCTGGGCCCCTCACGGCTCTGCGCGTCGCGGTGGCGCGGGGGGGCGGGCGAGGGTCCCCGGGAGGGTCCCCGGGCTCTCCTTCTTCTGAGGTTGCCCCCTTTCTGGTCCGGCCGCAGCTTCTCCCTTTGTAAGAAAGTGCGTGTGCAGGAATCGGTGCTTAACACGGGATCGGGGGCTTGCGAGGCCTGGAGAGAGGGATCGAAGATTAGTGCCGAGTTCACGGTCGTTGTGCAGTCGGGGGAAGGTGCGTGGGGTCGGGACTGAGCTCGTTCCACCTGGAGACCAGCGGCGACATGCAAAACAACAAAAACAACAACAGAGTTTGGCACTTCCTCCCAGTGTAAATAATATGCCTAAAATGGCTGACATCATTACAAGCCTAAACCTCTGTTGCTTCCTACTTTCGTTTCCAGGCTGAACAGCACTTGGACTAAGTCCAGCTGCTGTAAGCCTCTTAATTTTAAAGGCATTTTCCTTACCTTCTTTTTCCATGGCCCTTCGGTATTGGCAGGTGAACTTGGGGTCTGGAGATGGGGGCTGAAGAGCGGGTGACGGGAGAAAGCGAAGTGAAGATCTTTTCAGAGTAGCCTTTGGCTACTGATTTTATAGTTAAAATAAGTATTCCTGGTAAAGATTCGTAAATACTGTGTACGTGTTAGTGTAAAACCGACAACTGGTTTTTAAATTATATAAGCGTTTTTATGAGGACCCCTTATGCTAAGTGA
Organism: Hyaena hyaena; assembly: GCF_003009895.1. Classification (NCBI taxonomy): domain Eukaryota; kingdom Metazoa; phylum Chordata; class Mammalia; order Carnivora; family Hyaenidae; genus Hyaena; species Hyaena hyaena. Next base: position 309,920 of record NW_024081362.1, on the reverse strand, counting down.
AACTAAACGGGAAAAACTAGTCCACGTCCCTTATAAAATTCTCCTTTATTTCGCATAATCTCTTTTTTTAGTCCTCATTAAAAATCAGGAATGGGACCATAATTGTGGTAGCTTTTAGCGGCTTACAATAATAATTCACTTAGAATATGATTATAATAGTCTCAGAAGTTAAAAAGGAAAGGCTCATAGCCTATTTTCTATGAGATCTTCTTTGGGCTGCAAAAATTCAGTCTTGTAGAAATTAGATGTAGAACTTATTTATGCTGCACAACTTTTTCCTTAGCATTTTTCAAGACCTGTTATCAGTAGGGCACACTTAGTTTTAACTTAAAACAACCCAATAACTGTGTGCAGGTAGGAGTAATGTGTTATTTTTCATACGGTTTTAGTGAAAGTTACTATTGAAAAATATGGTACTGACATACTATAAAAAATTTGAGATTATGTGAATCTGGATGTGCCTGTACTTATCTTTTTGGAAATGTTCTAGTTAAAAACAAAAACATCAGGGGTTGATTTTTAAATGATTTTTGCCTTACCTTGAAATAGGAACAGTGAACTGATTCCCTAAAAGGATTAGGAATTTTGGTAATGATATTGTTTCTCTGAATCCATTGCAAACAGTCTTGGTCTGAAAGGAAAATGTTTGGAATGTGCAGAGGGTAATTCCAGTAGCAAATTATTATCTTAGCTCTGTGCTTATCTAACATCGTACCTAAAATAGATTGTCAAGTGCCCTGTCATAACAGTCTCAGATACATGTAGAGATTTAATCGTATTATGTATCTTTTAAAAATCTTATAAATATAATTCCTCCCATTTAAAAAAACGGAGGGGGAAAACATCAAGTGATGTCACTTCAGAGAGCTCTTCTCTGTTTCTCTGTGTTGAAGGAGATTTGAAACTGAGTGAAAGTCAGAACTAATTTACTAGTTTTAAATTTGATTTTTAACATTTTGTCATTTCTGAAATGTTAACCTTGTTTCCAAATTCTTAGGATTTCTCAGTTTCACCATACGCTAATTTTGTTTTCACAGCAGTTGTGAAAAAGTAGCCATTGGTAGCTCTGTGCTTTGTTTTCTCTTTTCTATTTCCCAAGATCCTATATCCAAATAGAAATACTGGAACCAAGCTGTGAGGGTCAGAAGATTCCTTTGTAACCACACAGCAGTCAGGGATAAATAGGTAAAAAAATGACTAATTCTTTTTCTAGCAATAAGCTCAAAGACTTCTTTTCTTCCGTGAGTGACAAAATATTGCTCTCCGTTGAAAGTAGAATCCTTATAATCAGTCACTTAACGGTAAATGAAGACTTTGCTTAGTAATAGACATTGTGAAAGAACTCCTGATCTGCATCTTAGCTTGGGCTGTGGTTACATAATGTGCTCTAGCTCCTGGGGGTGACTTTATGGTAAACGGTAACCACTGAGTTTGACTGCCTGGCTTCTGCACAGAATCACCCTTCCTTTTCCCCCTAGGGCATTTCCTTGCCTGCTGGTTGGTTGAGAGAATCAAATAAAGCTAATTATGGACCAGAACTCCTGAACAAGACATTTTTCATACCTTTAAACCCTCTTGGATCACAATATCCAAAAGACATTTGTTTCTCAAAATGTACAGTTAAAGGTCACCTGCCCTGATGTCATTTGGATTCTGGTTAAAAAATGCAGATTCTGTTAGTTTAGAAACTACCAAAGAATTCTGATCTCTCTTTACTACTAAGAATGTTGATCACTCCAGTCATCTGTCTTATGTAACACACATTCCAGTACTTTAATGTTGCTTCTGTCTTTTGCTATTTCTTTAGCTTTTTTTCTTATTGCAGGTTCCATTGTCCCATTTTTCAGTCTCGTCTTTTCAGTAGCTGTCAGCTCCCAACAGCCATGTCTATTGATTGTCTGAACTAACTTGCTATTTACTATTCTTTCCCTACATTTTCCCCTTAATTTTTCACCTTGCTCTGCCTGTCCTATTTGGCTCAAAGCTCAGAGATACAGAAATAGCAGAGTATGACCTCTGTTCCATGTAACAGGTGAATTTGAAATTGCATGCATGTTTTATGTTATAGGCAGTAATTCATTCACTTATGTTTGTGTCTATAACTTTGAGCTTTGGAAAACTGTTACATATGTGCAAATATCAAAGAAAATACCTAATGTACTGAGTTAGAAGTCCCAGTTTTGCTTTTATATAACTGCTTGAGCTTGGGTTTAAGTTTTTCCTTTTCTTTATCTGTATGATGAGAGGGTACAACCACATGACTCTTCCCATTTTACAAGTTGATGAAGATGTTAGGACTGCATAATTATATTTGGCAGGAGTTAAATTGTTTTAATTGTGAAAAATAACAACTACCTCTCACCCTAACCAGGCCGTGCTCTTCTTCCCCATGTTTAGCATGTTACATTCCTTCTGCGTATTAAGTAGCAGTGGGTCAAAGAGAAAAGAAATGGACCAATGTATTATGTAATAAACTAGATTTTTATTTTGGGTTACCTCACGATTTATGCACGCATGAGCAAGGGAGAGGGGCAGAAGGGGAGAGAGAGAGAGGGAGAGAGAGGGGGGAGAGAGAGAGAGAGAGAGAGAGAGAGAATCTGAAGCAGGCTCTCAGCTTGGAGCCAGATGCAGGCTCAGTCCTATGACCCTGTGATAATGACCTGAGCAGAAATCAAGAGTCAGACACTCTGCCGGCTGAGCCACCCAGGTGTCCTTTGGGTTACCTTATTTGGGAGCAGTAGTTGGTAACAGCATTTTTTTGGGTAATGCCTGATGATGAAGCACCCTTCCCAATATCAAAACTCAGAAAGCTTAAATTTGCTTCATAGGTATCTGTGCAGCTGTACTGCTGAAAAATAGTGTTGCCTCTCTTCTACCCTCCATCGTAGTTCTAGACGTAAAAGGGAGAGTAAAGGAAAGGGCTTGTGTAGGAGAGAAGGTGCGGCAGGATGGAAGTGGGAAAAAAAGTGCAGGAATACTACCTCAGTTAAGTTCTGAGTTACCTATTACAGAATGGCTATTTGGACTTAGTTCTTTGCACTTTCTGGTGTTTCCTGTATGTATAAATAGGACTAAGGGGTTTGGTAATTTAGCTTTGTGGTGATGGTAGTGGTGGTTGGTTTTTTGGTTTTTTGGTGGAAGTGAAGGGGAAGGAGGAACATAAAATATATGACATTTACTGAAATGTGTTGACCTTTAGAGATCAGGAGCTTGGTTCTTTTTAAAGAATCTATATACCATTACCTAGTTGTGTAATTTAGTGTTTGTTAACAGTGGCCAGTAAAAACTTTATATCCTTACATTTTGGTTCTCCAAGAGGTTATTTATTGATAGTTGAAGTGTGAAGGTTTACTACTGGGAGATAAATTAATTGCCCCGTGCATAGCACGTGACTTGGCAGACCTGACCCCTCCCCCCACCTGCCTCCAGTTGCTGGTGCTACTGCAGAGGGTGGACAAGGTTACGTATTGTGCATTTGGAGGACGCATTCCCTGCCTGGGGTCTTCACGGTGTCACCTTAAACATATTTTGTCTGACTAAACAGAGGCAAGTATACTATCCTTAGCAAAATGATAAGGTCATAAGATGTTGTAGAATTCAGCTCTGCCGTGTAAGAGGTTTAAGTGAATATAAGTATTTTTTTTAACCAGAAATATCTCTTAGACCACATGGTACAGGCTTAGTTATAGGCGATTTAGAATTTAACTTACAAAGTTTTCATTATATGTTACTAAAGTTGGACTTGCTTTAAACTTTAAATGTCATTTCAAAATGTAGTAAGTAGTAATTGTGGGACATTTTATTTCTCTCCTCCTCTATCGTATCATAACTTAAATATTTAGAATGCCTGTTTAAAAGGCATTTTTCTTTTCCAAAAGGAACTACTTTCTGAATTCATATTAAAACCAATGCTACTCGGGCTGCTTTGTTTATCATAGTGTGAATAGAGAAGATCCAGAAAATATTTATGCCTTTTCAAATAGAGAATCGATGAATTCATCCTCCCAAATGTTTTAGGCAAACTTAGGTACCTTTTAGGTAAACTTGGCAATTTTTATTAGAGCTTAGACTGAAGGAGTTAAGGACTTTGCCATCAAAAGTCTTTCAGGTCATAACTCCTGCCTATTTTAATACAGGATTTGACAGTTCTGAATTTCTCAATTAGGTGGTTTTTGTCCAAATAATATAGAAAATAGTCACACTGGAACTAGGTTTTCAAGGAGCTTATGTGTAAAGTTATTTCCTGGCTCTCAATATCTTTGCACAAAACATAACAATGAATGTCTTTTATAGGGTAGACGACTAAAACTTGGTAATTAGAAATTTTATTACAGATATGACCCTAAGAACATCATTAAAAAGTCATTTAGTTTTGATGATCCCCTTTAATTAGTATTTATGATACATATTCTTAACAGCTTTAAAGATACCTACAATGTAATCTTCTTTTATGTGTTACCAGCAAGTGCATGAACAAAATTATTTTAAACAGTTGAAGATTTTTTTTAAGCTCTTTAATTGATTTGAAGGGAAAAAAGAACTCTATGAAGTATTTCTGTAATTCTCCCATTTGAGCAAAAAATCAAGTAAGAATGAACATAGGTTTTATTCTTACGCAGAAGAATTTTAATCTTGAGTTATAGAAATGGAAAAAGTATTCTTGTTTATATGATAAGAAGGATATTCTAATTTTTCATTTAATGTATTACTTTTTAAAGTTGAAAAGGTTCCAGCAGTAATTATAGGACTTAGATCTAGTGTGGGTGTGCGTGTGCGTGTGCGTGTGCGTGTGCGTGTGTGTGTGTGTGTGTGTGTGTGTGTGTATCAGAAGAGAAAGCCTGGGGGCGCTTGGGTGGCTCAGTCAGGCGTCCAACTTTGGGTCAGGTCATGATCTCACAGTTCATGGGTTTGAGCTCCACGTCGGGTTCTGTGCTGATGGCTCAGGGCTTGGAGCCAGTTTCGGATTCTGTGTATCCCTCTCTCTCTGACATGCTGTCTCTCTCTCTCTCTCTCTCTCTCTCTCTCTCAGAAATAAATTAAAAAAAAAAAAAAAAAAGAAAGAAAGAAAGAAGAGAAAGCCTGAAGATTTTCAAGTTAAATATCTAGGAACTTTATTTGGGAAATTGACACTAATTATGGTATTTGATATTGGAGATTTAAAAATATTTGCATAAACCTTTTGGCATAGTTGAATTTCTTTAAGAAATGAAGTTTTAATGGGTTTTTGTATATTTGAAAGTTTGTTTTAATGCCAGCATTATTATTATTTTCTATTTGAGAGAGAACTCTTCATGGGTGCATGTGCACGTGGGCTCAAGTGGGAGAGGGGCAGAGAGAGAGAGAGAATGAGAATGAGAATCCCAAGGAGGCTCTGTGCTTATCAGAGAGTTGGACTTTAACCAACTGAGCCATCCAGGTGCCCCCTGCCAAAATTATTTTTAAGAATTTTTCTGTTTTGGGGCACCTGGGTGGCTCAGTCAGGTTAAGTGTCCGACTTTGGCTCAGGTCATGATCTCACAGTTCAGGGTTCAAGCCCTGCATGGAACTCTCTGCTGACAGTGTGGAACTTGCTTTAGATTCTCTGTCTCCCTCTCTCTGCCCCTTCCCTGCTCTGTCTCTCTCAAAAATAAACATTTAAAAACAATTTGTCTGTTTTGCAGAATGTGTTAAGATTAAAGCCTAAATCTTAAATTGTTTTCTTTGCTTTAATATGATTATCATTAAATCATATTATTAATATTAAACATATCATTAATATGTTTAACGTTTTTTAATATAAAAATCAAAAAGGTGAGTTGCATTGTTAAGTAAATTACTTGGATCACTGTAGCATCCAAAAGAAGACCCAGCTTTGTGCTGGGAAAATGATTTCCAGAGTCAGTCTGTCTGCATCTGCATTTCTTAAAATTCATTTTCTCAGCCAACCTTTCTAGCATTTCTTTTCTGCAATATATATACTATCCTATCAGTTTTTAGCTTTCATTTTATAGCTTTCTCCTTCAATTTATTTTTTCCTTCTTTCATCCTGTTGCCAAGAACGTTTCCCAAGCGAGTCATCAGTATTAGCTGGGGCAGTGATAGGCCTTTTAAGCAGAGATCACAAACTCAATGCCCCCTGGGCCCAAGCAGATGAATTACTGAAGCTGGGCTTTTTACCTATTAAATAAGTACAATATTCTTCATTTTCATTAAAAAAAAAAAAAAAAAAAAAAGGATCCAGTGTTGTTCGATTCTCCAGTTTCTAAAGGCAAGGTAGAATCAGGGTTTTTATTTGAAACCTGACTTCTAAATATAAACAACTAATTAATACAGGAATTTCAGGCAAGAACTGACAGCCTGCCGTGGGCCACTGTTTTAGTCTCCTTTACAGTGGACAGCAGGCATGGCAAATTATGGCCCATGTGTTCAGATGTCGCCTGCTGCCTGTTTTTGTATGGCCCATGAGCTAAGAATTACTTTCACATTTTTAAATAGTTGAGGGGAAAATCAACCAGTTTCTCACTTTTTGCCCCAGTTGCCTCACTCAGTAGAAGGGTACGGTTCAGGAAGCTATTTGGTCTGCTTACTGAGAACTCAGACTAGGCAGGTCTACTTTAGGGTTTAAGTCCTATATCTTCCCCTCACTGTGACACTTCAGCTTTCTGTGTCTCGTTTCTTCTTCTGCAAAATTGGGAGTATGATAATCTATAAAAAGTTTATCACTGTGCCTGGAGTAAAGTGAAAGTAAGACTCAATAGATATTAGCCGCTGCTGTTACTACTACCATTACTGTTACAACTACAACTGTCACCGGGCTTAGCATTCCTTGGATTATTAAACAGCTATGTGATGGGAGACCAGATGTAGTATCTGTCTGGTTCTCCTGTTTGCTTTGATTCAGCTTTGTATATGTCACTTGTTTTAAGGAAACTTACCTTGAAGATTTCTGAAAGTAGATTTAAAGATAGAAGTAAAGTTAATGAAGCAGAACAGTTATTAATTCCAGTTTTTTTTTTTTTTTTTTAATAGACCAGTGCCACAAACCGAAAGCCATTTTCGGATAGGGTGAGATCCTACTGGCAAAGGTTAATATTGCAACCTGGATCTGGTAACTTGCACAAGTCAGAAACCTCCCCAAGTCTCAGTTCCCTCATTTGTAGAATAGTGTGATGACACCAGCCTTCTAGAGGGTTGTTGGGATGAAATTAATAGTGCCTGCTACATAGAAACTTTTTACATGCTAATGCGTTTCCTCCATCCCTGTCTATTAAAATAAAGTCCCACTTTTCTCCCTTATCATTCTTGTTCTGGAGTATTACTTCTTGTGTTTACTATTATTGTTTATCCCTATGTCCCATGTCAGTTACATAACAATATTATTATTAAATCACTCTCTCCAAGGTATTCTGGTGAGGATTCCTTTCTATAACATAAAACCCTTAGCATTCGGTAGTTGCATCTATTTTCATAGAAAAGTGGGTATTTCTCCATTACATAAAGGATGTTAATAGAATTTTATAAATTTAACTTTGGGTTTTACCAAGTAATAGTTTGTTTTAAAATGCAAATAGTCCTGCCCTGTCACAGAGGAAACCACTTTTTAAAAATCATGCTATAATTATATACAATGCAGAGTTTGAGTGTGCAGTTATGTAATTTTAAATATATGCACCTGAATAACAACCCAATTAAGATAGAATGTTGCTGTCAACTCACAAAATTCTCATGTCCTTGTAGAGTCTCCTCCTCTCTCCTTAGAGGCAACCACTATTCTAATTTCTATCTTTGAAGATTAATTTGAGGCATTTGGGTTCACTCTGGCTTCTTATGGTCTTTTGTTATCAGAGTGGCTGCTAGGCTACATTCTGCCTTTCTGAAAATTAGAAAAGGGTGCCCTCTGTGGTTTTGGTGAGCAGAGCACAGGCTGGATTCTGGCTCCACTGATCTCCTTGGCTTGGTATCCTTGTACTCAGAACAATCTGCCCGCCTGTATCTGATGACCCTAGCTCCATGTTTGTATAAACCAGTGGTTCTCAAACTTTGCAGTCTCAGGACCCTTTTGTACTCTTAAAAATTGTTGAGGATCCCAAAGAGCTTTTGATTTATGCAGGTTATATCTGTTGATATTTACTATATTAGAAATTAAGACAATAGTATCAATATAATAATACACCTATATTACCATAAATGATAATTTTATGAGTACTAAAATTTTCCAAATAGCCAGAATTTTTTTTTACTTTGTATTCATGTTAGTTTACATATAGTATAAAATAACTAGAAATTTTTAAGAAGATTAAGGGTAACACTTTTACATTTTTGCAACACTCTACAGAACAGCTTAGTAGGAGACTATTAATAATAGCTGATTCTCACATCAGCTTCTGTGGTCAGCTTATTGTTCTATTACACATTCAGCTTCTGGAAAAGTTTATTGTACGCTAGTCAGAGAGCGAAAATGAAAACAAAACAGTGTCTTGGTTTTTTTTTGAGGATAGTTTTGACCTGTGGAACCCCTGAAAGAGGGTCCATAGACCACATTTGGAAAACTACTCTCCATTATTTGCTTATGCTGCTGTTCATGATTTTTGTTTTGTTTGTATTTTTTTTTGCAGTTTTAGCTTTCACCTACTGGCTTCCTAATATGGAAAGTGAATATTTAGCCTTTTCTATATGTTAACATGTTACAAACACAGTCTATTCTTAAGGCAGAATTATAATAATTTCTGGTTAAATTGATATTCCTTGCTTTTGTTGTAACTGACATAAACATTATTTACATTATTTACACCTGTCTATTTCCTTTCTCATACAAAATTGTTTTATTATTCCTAGATTTTTTTTAATGTTTGTTTGTTTTTGAGACAGTCAGACAGAGACAGAGCATGAGTGGGGAAGGGGCAGAGAGAGAGGGAGACACAGAATCTGAAACAGGCTCTAGGCCCTGAGCTGGCTGTCAGCACAGAGCCTGACGCAGGGCTCGAACCCACGAACCATGAGATCATGACATGAGCCAAAGTGGGACGCTTAACCGACTGAGCCACCCAGGCGCCCCTCACTCTTCGTTTTAAGAAGAAAGTTGATATTCTTATTAGGAGCAGTATGAACTCATAAATCAGCTAGTGGCAAAAGAACTCTATCTTGGCCACTTTATCTGTCTCTGGTAAGGGCTATGATTAACAGTAAATAGCAGTTATGTATAATGCTGTTGTTTACAAACATCTGGTTACTGTTAGTGTAGGCTTTTCTTTAGATCTCACTTCATAAAATAGAAAATTCTCTTCAGTGGAGAGATGCTCTGCTTGTCCTTAATGATATAAAGTGATTAAGTTGTGATCCAGCACTAAAAGCATTTATAGCCAGATTTTTTTTTTTTTAGTTGTGACCTATTTTTTTTTTTTTAACCTGTACCAATTTATAAAATCCAAGTAGTCTGGTTCAGATTTCATAACTTTTTTTACAGTAGTTAAGTTATTATGCATTGGTTTAGAAATTTCACTTTTTTTGTTTCTGTATTGCTGCTCATGTAGGATTTGTTCACTAAAAAAAGACATTAATGAAAGTCTGTTTTGTAGACATTGTAATTTTTTATTAATTTTGCGCTTTTTTTAAACCTCTCTCTAGTCCAAGTACAAAATAATGCAGTAACTTTATTATCCATTTAATGCCAAGCACTTGGAAAACTCTTCCTTTTTCTGTGCCAGACACAACATTTGTCATGTGGACTTTATCATCATAGTTGAGATTGTAGCAATCTTGTTTGAAAAGTCACATGAAAAAGCATGATTCAGATACTAATTTCAATGAACAAGACAAAATGCAAGCAAAAGCTTGATATTTTTATAGAATTTAGCTTCTTAGCCATAGATTTTGTGTTCTACATATAGCAGAATATATATTTGGTAATTAGTGCTATAAATAATAAGCAGATTGCTGGATCATGTCTTTTTGTTTTTTAAGTGTTATTTATTTAGAGGGAGAGAGTGTGCCAGCGGGGAAGAGGCAGAGAGAGAGGGAGCGAGAGAGAATCCCAAGCAGTCTCCCCACTGGCAACATGGAGGCTGGGCAAGCCAAAGCGGAGCTCAGAACTCAGGAACCATGCTGAGATCATGACCAGAGCCGAAACCAAGAGTTGGCCACTCAATCAACTGAGCTACTCAGGTGCCCGGGATCATGTCTATTTGATTCTTTAATCCTCAGGAAAGAAAACCAATATAGGAGTTGGGTGAACAGAACATAGACAAATAGTAAATGAGTGGCAGTGGTATTCTACACAACAGTGGTCTCCTGGAGCAGTTGCCTACATAACTTTTTTGCATCTAAGAATATAGGTAAGAAAGCATTTTTGGAAAATGCTTTTTTGTCATTTTAGAATTCTTCCTGGAATAAGAAGTGATTTACTTTTCCCCTCTGGTACTATAAAGTCTTCCAGTTGGCCTTTTCAGTATTATTGTAGATTGCTTTGTATTGACTTCAACCTCAGTGGATACTTGTTTCAGCTTAACCTTCCCTAGCTAAATTAGATGGTGGCAGGATAATAATAGCTATCATCAATTGAGCACTTACTGTTTACTACATACCAAGCCATGTATATATGTTTCACATGTATTTCCTCATTTAATCCCTACAATAACTGTGAAATAGGTGCTATTATTAATCCATGTTTATGATGACATAATTGATTTAGAGAGGTTAAACTTGTCCAGGAATTTCCCATCCTCCAAAATTCTGACATTTTTTGTCTGCTGTCTTTTCTTTTTTGTCTTGTCTTACACCTGGTTTATATTTTTTCCAGCTTCTTTAGTATCATTTATTTGAGTCTTAGGAAAAAACCCTGTACTGTTCCTTGTAAGTTGGGAAAGGAGAGGAATTTGAGTTTACTGGAGTATTATTTGCATACTGAAAACTCAGCTTTTTTAGGTATATGGTTGTGTTAATGTTGACAAATGTAGTTGTATAATCATCACAGTCAAGATGCAGAATCATTTCCTTATCCCAAAATGTTCTTTTTTCATATCACTTTGTAATTGTCTCTCACTCCATTCCTAATATCTCTTTCTAAAGTTTGCTTTTTCCAGAATATGGATGGCATTATAAGTAGCCTTTTATCATTCTCATTGTCTTTATGTTTTCAGGGAACTGGGAGTTGTCTAGAACAGGTCTTCCTGTAGCTCTTGGTCCGTGGTTTTCTCTAGGCTTGTCCAGTTTCAGCTCTTGTCTGTCACCAATTTTGGTTTGCTGATGCCATCCATATTTGGATTTATTGTTTGTAAGAGAATTCCTTATGTCATTTAAAGCATTAAGCTTTTTTTTTTTTTAAGTTTTAAATTTTATTTTGTTTTAGAGAGAGAGACTGAGCAGAGGAGAGGGGCAAAGAAAGAGAGAGAATATCTTAAACAGGCTCTATGCTCAGCATGGATCTGGACTTGGGGCTTGATCCCACAACCCTGAAATTATGACCTGAGCTGAAATCAGGAATCGGATGCTCAATTGACTGAGCCACACAGGTGCCCCAAACATTATTCACCACAGTAATTCGGTCTGAAGCTTGGAAGTCAAACTCCTTTATATGAGGAATGGTTTAGACTGGTTGTTTTATAAAATTAGGTTCTCAGAGAGAAACATGCCTAGTCAGAGCAGGAAACAAAGATCAAGTTTAAAAACTAAGCAGTACAGTAGAAAAGAAGGTGATATGTTGGTCTTCAGCTGGGGAGAAAAATGATGAGAAGTTGAGAAAACTAGAACATTGAGGAGAAATTCATTTGTAAAAATTTGAATCATTAGATTAAAAAAAAATGTTGGCAGCTAATTCTGTATTTTGGAAAATAGAATATAGGCCAAACACATCCCTGGGCAGCTGGCCTGTGTAAATCTATATTTATCTATATTATCAAATGTGTTTTAAAAACGTACGTGTTTCTAAGTAGCCAGATCTATTTCTGCAGGTTCAGTAGTTCATGCTACTTTGAGTTGAATTAACTGTACTTATTCTTGTCTGTATTTCTGTCTTGTTTTTATACTTAAAGCATTTTTATGCCTTTTTTCTTTTTCTTTCCTTTTCCTTTTCTTTCTATGGTAATGTAATTTTTAACCCTAAGAGATGTTTTCCTCTTTAGTATTCTGGTTCCTAAAGCTTTGTTATTGCATTTGCTATAATAAATTGCATAATAGTATATATGGGAACTTTGGAAAAAATGTCTCTTCATTCATCCTATAAAGAAGGCTCAAATGGAAGTGCCTGAGGATGTGAAGGGATTCGTTAATATAGGAAGAGTGTAAAAATTGTAAGAAAACCCTTGTGTTTTGTCTGAGTTAAGTTGATAATGGAAGCAAATTTACTGAAGCCTCTTAGGGAACTGACTGAGGTGACCTAATTTTGAACTAATTGAAGTACCAGAACAGAATTTACCCTTCATTTTGCTTAAAATATAATTGGTTAAGTAATTGGTTAAGTAATTTTACTTCATCATATGATGATAAAATTTATTGGAACCAGAAATTAGTTCAGTGAGAGAATGAGAATGCTTCCCAAAACTGTCTTTCCGTACTTCTGTGGTGGGATGATTATAGGCCAGCGTGTGCTTCAGTGTCTTCATTTATAAACTGGGGTAAAAACTTGAGGTTTTAGGAAGATTAATGAGATGATAATTGTACAGCACCTATGGGAGCTCTTTTACCTTATCAGCATAATTTAAGGTGCACCAGTTTTATTGTAGTACAAGGAGAGGAAGTGTCTCTGACTTGTTTTAAATTAGGCCAGGTAACCCTCTGTAGCCTAGCAAAGAAGCTCTTGTTCATGGTGTTTTCCTTTTTCTTGTTGATTTTTGTTGTTGTTGTCCTTTAGTTATGAAATAATCCAAGCATAGGGAACCAGAGAATGTGTGGTACCATTGAATATGTTTTTAAGTCTTAAATATCATATACTGGTAATATCCAGCTTGCCTTTTTTAAAAATTTGGCATTATGTTTCTGTGATTTATCTCCAAATCAACTATGTGAGTTGATTTCATTTAAATTATTATCGTGTGAACTTAAATACTTTATTCTCCACTTGATGGACATGTAGGTTATTTCTAATTTTTTTCTTTTTGACCATTCTGCAGTAATCATTTTTAGACTTTTATGCACATGTATATAACTTCATCTAGGGCCATATTTAGGAATAGAATTGCTGGGTGAGTGTGTGTGTGTGTGTGTGTGTGTGTGAATTTAATTTTATTAGATTCTGCCAAATCGTTCTCCAAGCAGTTGTACCTGCCACCTATGTGAAAGTTCTCAATTCCCATTACTGCACATGTTCCCTAGCATTTGGAAAGCATTAGGCTTTCTTTATTGCCTGGTATATAAGGACTTGGTTGATTTTTTTCCATATTGAAACATAATTTACATATAATAAAATTTGCACATTGTATGTGTATGACTTGACCGAATTTATGGTAATTGTATCAAGTTGTATATCCCTGCACCATCAAGATATGAAACATACCCATTACCTTAATTTATTTCCTTCCACATGTTCAATTTCCCTTCACCAACACTTGGCCACAGCAACCACCGAGCAACTTTTTGTCACTTAGATTTGCCTTTTCTAGAATTTCATAAAAAATGGAATCATGCAGTAAGTAATCTTTTGTGTTGGATTTGTTTTACTTAGCATATTTTTGAGATTCAATATGAATATATCACAATTTATCCATTCCTCATTTAGTGGTTTTTTGTGTTGTTCTAGTTTGGGACTCTTATGAAATGATGGTATGACTAGTCACATATATAAATCTTTGACTCTGTTGATTTTTAATTACTGATGTTCATCAGTCTTGCTGAACTTTAATTAGTTTGATTATTCTGCTTTCTCAGATTTTCTAGACAGTGATATCATTTACACATACAAAGATAGTTTTGAATTCTTTATTTTCTTTTCTATTAATGTTTATTTAGTTTTGAGAGAGAGCCCAAGCAGGGGAGGGGCAGAGAGAGGGGGACAGAAGATCCGAAGCAGTGTCTGCAGTGACAGCAGTAAGCTGGATGTGGGGCTCGAACTCATAAACTGTGTGATCATGACCTGAGCCGAAGCTGGGTGCTCAACTGATTGAGCCACCCGGGTGCCCTGATAGTTTTGGCATTCTTTTTTGTAATCTTTATATCTGTTCTTGTGCTTGTCAGTTGTGTACTAGGTAGGATCTCTAGGCTAATGTTGAATGGAAACTTTCGGTTTTAGTGAGAAGCCATCATAATTCCCTGACTTGAAACATTATGGTGTAAGTCTAAAGTTTCGCCCTTAAATATGAGGTTCGCTGTGGGTTTTTGATCATTAGCCTTAGTTACCTCTTGGGGCACCTGGATGTGTCAGTCAGTTAAGCATCTGGCTCAGGTCATGATATCAACAGCTTATATGAGTTTGAGCCCTGCATCCGCTCTGTGCTGACAGCTCAGAGCCCAGAGCCTGCTTCAGATTCTGTCTCCCTATCTCTCCCCATTGCTTGCGCTCATGCGTTCTCTCTGTCTAAAATAAACATTAAAAAAATTAAAGAATTTTACCTCTTTCTAGTTTGCAAAGAGATTTTATTACGAATAGGAGATTGAGTTTGTCAAATGCATTTCTGACCTATTTTGAGATAATAGTGGGGTTTTTCTTAAATTTCATATATGTGGCTTTTTCTTTAGGCTTACTCTGTACAGTGTCAATTTAATCATTTCAAATACATGTTTAATAATCACTTAAATTAAAAACTTTTCTGTCTTCAGTATATTTTAATCCTTTCTCCATAACTCAGATTCTAATATGGAATGTCATTTATCTGTCATTTATAATGTTAATTTGGACTATAAATTGCTTAAGGTATGAGCCATGTCTTAATCACATTTGAATTTCCCACGGGATCTAGCACAGTACTTTGCAAATAACAGGTCCCTAATAAATGTTGAACTGGGCTAAGTACTTAGGGCTGCTTTTCTTTGTTAAATAGCCACAATCTGTTGTGTGTCATGAATTCTTATGTTGTCCCCACCCTTCATTATCATGCTGGCTGCTGATGTAACTTTTATGGGTCATTAGAAAAGTAAATGACCAAGCTTTAAAAACAAATCTAAATTTCATTCACTCATCAAATATTTGTTGAGTGCCAACCAAGTACTAAACTTGGCTTGGAGCTACCAGTGATGCAAAATGAATATGAATGGATACTCACAAGAACCTTATAGCCTAGTAGGGAGAGAGAAGATCTGTATGTGAATTATTCTAATGCAAGGTAGAAAACGATCACTAGAAGTTAAAAGGAAAAAAAAACAGTAAAATGGACTTTGAAGATCTGATAGCTCTTTTAGGAAGTACATGACTGTGGTACACGGACTTGGATCTATAGTTTGCCCACTCAAAGACTTTTAGTTTCTGATTTAAAAAAAAATTTTTAATGTTTATTTACTTTAGAGAGAGAGAGATAGCATGAACAGGGGAGGGGCAGAGAGAGAAAGAGACATGGAATCTGAAGCAGGCTCTAGGCTCCGTGCTGAGCTGTCAGCAGAGTCCGATGCTTGAACTCACGAGCGGTGAGATCAAGACCTGAGCTGAAGTTAGACGCTTAACCGACTGAGCCCCTCAGGCGCCCCATTTCTGATTTTTTAAAAAGTTTGTTTATTTTGAGAGAGAGACAGAGGGAGCAGGTTGGGGAGGGGTGTAGAGGGAGAGAGAATGAATCCCAAGGAGGCTCCGTGCTTTCAGCACAGAACCACACAGGGCTTGAACCCATGAACCGCGAGGTCATCAACTGAGCCAAAACCAAGAGTTGAATTCAACCAACTGATTCACACATGAAGGGCTGAACAAATGACCTGTGGATAAGTGAAGCATTTTATAAGTTAAATTCTTTGAGAAATTTTTTTGTTTTATGGTCATAGTCCATAAGTGTGATTTTTGAGGGTACATGAGAATTTAAACTCCATAGCATAGTATACAAAGGCTTTGCGATCCCCGTTACCTCTTTCTTCTTTTTTTTATATCTTTTTAAAAAAATGTTTATTATTTATTTTGAGAGAAGGGGCGTGCATCTGAGTGCAGACAGGAGAGGGGCAGAGGGAGGGAGAGAGAGAATCCCAAGCAGGCCCCATGCTATCAACGAAGAGTCTGATGTGGGGCTTGAGCCCATGAACTGTGATATCATGACCTGAGCTGAAATCGAGTTGGACGCTTAACCAACTGAGCCACCCAGGTTTTCCTCCATTCTTAGTTCTTATACCTTCCCCACCATATTGGACACTCAGCCATAGCACATGTGGCCGTTGGAGATGTTGTGCATTCTGGCTTCATGATTTTATTCATTCTTTGCCCAAAATATAATGCCCTTTAACTCTGTCTTCCATGTGGGTAATGAGCATTTATCCTTCAACATTCCACTCTAGTATTATCTCCTTTGGGAGCTCTGCTCCAAACATTGTCGTCCCTTTTTCTATGCTCTACATTCTTCTGTTAGAACCCATATCATGTTTATGTTCTCTTTGTATATTTATTTTCCAGGCTGGTCTGAATGATCTCTTTCTTGTCAGAGGCTACATACACCAGTGCCTAACACAGTTTTTGGCACCTAGTAGACATTTATAATTTCTTAAAATCATTGTTTGCTGACCAGTTAAAAATGATATATCAAAAGACCTGGAAATTTGTCATCAGCTTGACAGTTGGGGTTGCATATTTTTTCACAAGTGTCGGCCCATACTCTTTGGATATTCATTTTTGTGCTACTAGAGAAGAGAGTCTGCCAAGCAGGGTGTGTGTTGTACGCACATTTGACTGTCTAAGCAGCTGATACCAAATGTTTGGAAATGACTGTTGCCATCTGTCCTTTTAATCCCCCCCCAAAGCCTGTCTCCACCCTAAAATTAATTATGCTAGGTACTGTTTATTCTCTCCTTACATATTTATATCAGACAGGGGCTCAAGCAAAATACTATTTTGTAGTACAGTTGTCTTAAGTATATGTACAGTACATGGACAAGCTCACCTACTGCAGCAAAGTGTAATGCTCTCACAGTGTCTGATCCAGTCTTTAAGTTATAAGGCATTTGTTTTACATTGTTAAGTTCTATGTTTAAAATTTCAGTTCACCTAGGCACACGCTGTCTGACTCTAAATTGTTCTTGGTTGACTGGGACATCTGGGTTTTGGTTTTTTCTCAGTAGTGTCAGGTTGAAATTCTTCATCTTAACATTGAAAACATAACCTTAGCTTTCATTCTTTCTTAGCTGTATTCTTGCTGCAGCCATATCTAGCATTTTTCATACAGTTGTTGTTTGGTACACCTTTAGCTGTGGAGGTGTGGGTCAAGTCTATTTTCTCCCTTAATCCATTCTATATTGAGTTTTCCAAGTAAAGATCAGAGTCATATATTTGAGAGGCTGTACATAATATACTAACTAGAACATCTTTTATTAATGTAGGTTTCAAGTCAGTTGGAGCTTTTCTTTTGGTGTCTGTACTATATTTCTTGAGCCTTGAGTTAGATAACAGTAGCAACTAATCTCATTTGTCAGCTCTTTGACATGAACCTAGGTACAAATCAGAAATTAGCTGTAAATCTGAAAAGTGACAGAGTAGTTTAACTGAGTTAGAAGGGCAAAGGGCATGTTTAAAGGACTGTGGATATTGTAACCCCAGATGACATTCTGAGGCTAAATTATTTCCTTGAGTGGATCAAAATAAAAATTCTAAGTAATTTTTATAAATTTTTTCCTGTTGACTCCTCATTTTTCTACTGCTTCTATCTTAAAAATGAAAACATTCGTCAAACTTGGATTTTTTTTTTTTTTTACAGTAGGGCAGTGGGATTATGAGATTATTTCTGGATAAGTTTGTCCTATTTTTTAAGACTCCAATTGTTTAGAGAATTTGTTTCATATTATTTGTTCTGTCCCTTGTTTTCCCATTACTTTTTCTTGTGTATTGTTAGGATTGACTTTATACCTGGTGTGAAATATTAACCATCTGTAGCAGATTAATACATAACTTTATGGTGTAATATAATGTACACTGAAGGCTCAGCACCGTAATATCTCATGACAAAGTAGCCTTTCCTGAATTTTTAAATGTTAGAAGGTATTTTATTTTTTTTCCTTAGTTTATTGTCAAGTTGGTTTACGTTTAACACCCAGTGCTCATCCCAACAAGTGCCTACCTCCATGCCTATCATTCCCCTTCCCGCCCCCCCCCCCCACCCAGCACTCAGTTTGTTCTCACCATTCAAGAGCCTCTTATGGTTTGCCTCCCTCCCTCTCCCCAACTATTTTTCCCCTTGTTAGAAGGCATTTTAATCACCAAAAATAGTGTACAGAAAATAGAAATTACAGACTATGTTATTGTTTTAGAAGTATGAGTAGCAGAGGTGTTGAGAATCAGAAGGCAAAACCCTCCCAAGAGACTGATAACTCAGGTCAAGAGGCATTGTGGTGAGTCCTGGCACCACAACCTAATAATTCCTGGGTTGATACTGATTAGAGACCTGAGTCCATTGGTCTTTATATCATTGTTTTTAAAATGATAATCCTTTTTAGGCTTCTTTCAATCTTGACCTTTCTATGATTCTCACTGGATATATGATACTGACCATTATTGGTCTTTTTCATATTTTAGGACCCAGATGAAGTGGTACCAGTTGGCCAAAGAAGAGCCTGGTGTTGGTGCATGTGCTTTGGACTAGCATTTATGCTTGCAGGTGTCATTCTAGGAGGAGCATACCTGTACAAATATTTTGCACTTCAAGTAAGTGGAAAAATGCCAAGGACTTTTTTGCCTTTCCTTCACATGTATTAGAAAATTGGCCCAAATTTGTTCTAAGCCTGCACTTTTTGTCTGTGGCTTTTAGCCAGAGTGGTGGTCCTGTTTTAAAGTTGTGTGTAAAAATCTGCACATAAGTTTGCTGAGCCTTTTAGATAGTCAGTAAAAGCAGAATAACATTGTTTTGAAATGTTGTTGACTAAAGAGTATAGATTATTAGATGGTTTTTCAAAATTGACTAACCTTCATTTTCCTACTGTAATTAATGGCTGAAGTATAATATTATTAATTGTCAATTGAGTAAATGCAGACATCAAATGTTGTCATGTTGATAGACTGTAACTTGATAGCCAGTTTGGACTCCCCTACAGGAGCTTTTGCTGTTGGGCCCTGAGTTTATTGGCACTACATCTCTCTGCCTCTGTCCCAGCTTTTGTTGTCTTTTTAAGAATTGTTTGACTTCAGCAGTGATGTTGAAGTAATTTAGGATGCACATTGTTTTATAACTTAGAGTGTTTAGTAGTAACCCCAGTGGGTTAAGACACAAGATTTTTCTTCTGATGATAATCATGATTTATGATCTCTGTTTTGTGATCTGTTTCTCTTGGCAATAATTTCATAGATTTATATTTTTAACATTTTAAAATTTGGAGAAACTGTTGACAAGTAGATTTAATTAAACTAAGGAAACATTCTGCCATAGGATGTATACATTTCATGCCCATTTTCTATAATTTTCAAGAAAATTGCATGTTGATAGACATTACTGAAATGCTAGTCATCTTTTTCAATGCTGTTTTTTATAGGAAATATATTTGATGTAGAAAAAAACAGTTGGCCATTCCCTGTCCAGAAATATTTTTACCTTAACATATTGTTTGCTATATTCTCCTCACCTTTGTGTGGATTTTTAATAAACAGTCTTTATTGTGATTGCTGTAATCGGTTAGGCTGCTTGTTATTTTCTGCTTCATTGTAATATATTTTAAGAAAAAATCACAACTACCTGTGTTCCTATAAAAATTACAGAAAAACAACTCCTTTTTTTGGCTAATATAAAAATCATTTAATTAGTGAATCACATAAAAAAAGTTTTAAAAGTATATTCTTTCAGAAAAAAATTATTTCTGAATATATTCTTTTATAAAAATAATGGCCTACGGGTAGAAATAGGCCTATGTATTTCTTCAAATTTACTTGTCACCAGATGAATAATTGCTTTTATATTCTATTTTTGTCGACTATACAAAGTAAAGGAAAAATCAGGTACTTTCTCTTTCTGAAACAATCTTTTTTACAGTACTTCAAATCCCTATCTTAAAGAATGTGTTAACTGTGTAATTAAACTGTCTGACTTGTCATCTCAAAGTAAGAGTTTGCAAGCAAAATGCTATTTAGATACTGGTGGCAGCTTAAATGATGCTTACATTTAAAAACCCGTCTCCCTCTGAATTGCTGAAATAGCGTTTAAACTCTCTCTAGCCAGATGACGTGTACTACTGTGGAATAAAGTATATCAAAGATGATGTCATCCTGAACGAGCCTTCTGCAGATGCCCCAGCTGCTCGCTACCAGACAATTGAGGAAAACATCAAGATCTTTGAGGAAGATGAGGTTGAATTCATCAGTGTGCCTGTCCCAGAATTTGCAGATAGTGATCCTGCCAACATTGTTCATGATTTTAACAAGGTGAGCCAGGTGTCTGGAACTGAAAAAAGAATGCACATTCTTTAATTTATGCTTTTTGCAGTTTTAATTTCAGTATTTGCTGATTTATTCTATTCAGAGTTTACTTTTTACTTATAAAGAAAATGGACTTGGGTTTCTTCTGCCTTGCAAGATAACAGCATTTGATGGGCTCTTTATCTGAAGCTGACCCTCAATGAACTTGTCCTTCTCCCGTGTTAACTTTTCTTCCCTTGGCTGTGTCTGCCTTAAGGCCCACCTTATGGCTTCTTCTCCTTGCTAGTAAATTGCTAGTATTTCTTATGTACCCTTATTTTCCTAGTTAAAAGGAGATTCATGTTCCCATTTCTGTGTAGCATTTTCAGATACTAGTAATTTTAGTTCTCAATCATTTTGTTAATCTATTTTTAAGTTCTCATTTTACATTTCCCCCTAGTTTTGAATATTGTTATGTAATGCAGAAAAGGTGAAGTGAGAATACAGTACTATCCAAAAAGTATCCAAAATCCTCCATCTGTTTCCAAAATTTTATCACATTTCCTTAATTTCTTTTCTCACATTTGACACTTGACCCCTAGACACTTGAACTGCTATCTCTTCTACATAACATCTACATAACCATGTAATTTATCATATCTAAGAAAGTGAACATGATAATATGATATTATTTAATATCTAGTTATTAGTTACATTCCCCCCAATAATTTTTGTCTCAAGAATGTTTTGTTTTCTTAAAAAATCCAGAAGTTTACATATTATCTGTGGATTTTGCATCTATGTTTGTCTGCCAGTTTGAATATTCAAGCATATCACTGAAACTAGCTTTGCAAATATTTAATGCCTGATAAATGCAACTGATGAGTGTTTATAAAGTAGTTTGAAAAATTATATATCTTCAAGGTAATAAGCCTATCCAAAGCAAATAGTAAATAATAGCTAACACTGAGCTCTTAGAAATCTGTTTACATGATTTGATTTAACTCATGTTAATCCTCAAAACCATCCCATGATATAGTCCTTCTCAACCAGTTTCATCTAAACCACAAGAATGTGGAAAATCGTTTAATTGATTGGTTTCAGTTTCTCTAAGGATGGTAGTAACTAGTACTGTTCTAGATGTGTATGACAGAAGTTAATACTAACATGTTTGTAATGGATGGATACCTTGGAGGGCATTAGGGTTTACACGTGAGGAAACTGACTATATCTCTTAATCAGATGATAGGTTATTTGCAATTAATTTTAATAATTTTTTGTTAATCACTTACAGAAACAAAACCCTGGTAAGAATTTTGTTTACTAGTAGTGATAATTTTTTCTTTCTTGTTAGTGCCTTCCATTCCTATCCCACCAAATACTTCATTTGACTTCATTTGTTGAAATGCAAGTGATTTACACATTTTTATGCCAACCCATTTTAGTGGTACAAATTATTCTTAAAAATCAGTTGCTATTTGTGTTACAAATCTCAATCTAATGAAAATGTATCTTTTTCTTTCCAGAAACTCACAGCCTATTTAGATCTTAATCTGGATAAGTGCTATGTGATTCCACTGAACACTTCCATTGTTATGCCACCCAGAAACCTACTGGAGTTACTTATTAATATAAAGGTATAAAATGTTCAAATATTTCTTATTAATAATACTCTTACCTTAGAATTCATGGTTGAGACAGTAGCCCTGTAAGTGCCCAGCTTACTGCAAATACAGCTAAGAATTTTATAAAGAGGAATTAAGATGCGTGGTTTTGGGTTTTTTCTTCTTATATTTTGAAATAAAATATAATTTCTTAAATTATATCTGTTTTTCCTAACAGGCCAGATAATCAATAGTAGACTTTTAGGAAATATGATCTGTGTTGCAAACTATTCAGCTCGCAGACAATATGTAGCAAATGGGCATGACTGTACTGCAGTAAAACTTTATTTATAAAAACAAATGGTGGAAACTAGTTTGCCAGTCTCTGTTCCACACATTTCCTCATCTGTTCAATGTATGTTTTGAGGTACTCATAGAATATATTTTCCAAACGTAGGCTGGAACCTATTTGCCTCAGTCATACCTGATTCACGAACACATGGTTATCACTGATCGCATTGAAAACGTTGACCACTTGGGTTTCTTTATTTACCGACTGTGCCACGACAAGGAAACTTACAAACTGCAACGCAGAGAAACCGTCAGAGGTAATACTTTTTACTGTTAAAGTGCTTGCCAGAAAGTTTGTTTCACTTCATTGTGTTGAACCTGGATTTAGATGTAGGCTGATATTGTTATCACATGCTTGCCACCACTGAGAAAGTAAAACTATATTGTATCACCATACAGTGTTTCTAGATTCCCAGAGAATCATCTAACATCTAAACCCACTCTTCTCAGAGAGACTAGGCGAATGTGAAATGGCAGTGCCTTGAGATGCTGTAAGCTTGCGTTCCAGGTAGTCACCCAGTCCAGCCTTCCATCCTGTCACTGGTTCAGTCTCACTGTGTGAGAGTTTTTTTTTTCTAAAATTTTTTTAATGTTTTATTTATTTCTGAGAGAGAGAGAGAGACAGTATTAGCGGGGGAGGGTCAGAGAGAGAGGGAGACACAGAATACGAAGACAGGCTCCAGGCTCTGAGCTAGCTGTCAGCACAGAGCCCGATGTGGGGCTCGAACCCACGAACCATGAGATCGTGACCTGAGCCAAGTCGGACGCTTAACCAACGGAGCCACCCAGGTGCCCCTGTGTGAGTGTTCTTATCCACAGGGCCTCTAGAGGAGCCCTTCAGGTGTGCACTTAGGGATCTGGATTCTAAACAGAGAGTTTGCCTTTTGGATCACGTTGAAGATAATCAGGTTAGATAGAAGGGAATTTGGCTGAAGAATTAAGAGGATTGACACAAGTAATGTGGCTTTGCCAAATCATTTAGTCTTTGATTTTTTTTTTTAACCTGAAAAACAAGAATGACAGTATCATTCCCTTTCCTTTCAAGATCTTTGTAAAAATAAAATGAAAGTATATGTAACAAAGCTGTAGAAAGTAAGAAGTGCCACTTGAAGGGGTGCCTGGGTGGCTTAGTCGGTTAAGCGTCTGACTTTCGCTTAGGTCGTGATCTTGTGGTTTGTGGGTTCGAGTCCCGCGTCGGGCTTTGTGCTGACTGCCAGCTCAGAGCCTGGAGCCTGTTTCGGAGTCTATGTCTCCCTCTCTCTCTGGCCCTCCCCTGCTCGCGCTGTCTCTCTCTCTCTCTCTCCTAGAAACAAATAAAAATATTTAAAAAAAAAAAAAAAAAAGTGCCACTTGAATCACTGTAGTGTGATTTCTTTGGAATTGTGTCACCTTGTAAAAGTGCTTTCCTGGCCTTTTGTTAGCACCTTAATAATGTCCTCTCACCTTGAGCTGATGAGTCACCTGAAACCTACTGCTTGATTTCTTCTTACAATTTAAAATTATCTTTATGGTTGATTTTTTTTAAAAAAAGCCAGACTTACATATAATGAAATTAACCTTCTTTAGTGTATAGTTCTTAGTTTCAACAAATCACTACCACAGTTAAGATATAGAACATTTCTAGTACAAAGTCATAAATTTATATGTGGTATTATCATTGTTACCAAGATCTCTTAAGATATTTAGTTCAGACAAGAGAGGCAGACTGTTTTCTCCAGTGTTAAAAAATCAAACCATAGACGTTCATATAATATTTCTATATGTGTAAATAATAACTATGAAGATTAGTATGAATTACTAAAGAACCAGAAATTTAAAAACTTTTCCCTCCCAAACAGGTATTCAGAAACGTGAAGTCAGCAATTGTGTTACAATTCGGCATTTTGAAAACAAATTTGCTGTGGAAACAGAAATTTGTCCTTGAACAGTCAAGAGAAACATGGGAGAAAAATTTAATATCGCAGCATAACCCCACCCTTTGTATTTTGTGCAGTGATTATTTTTTAAGATCTTCTTTCATGTAAGTAGCAAACAGGGCTTCACTATCTTTTCATCTCATTAATTCAATTAAAACCATTACCTTTAAAAAAAATCTTTTCTTCTTTCCAAGTGTGGTGTCTTTTATCTTGAATTAGTAGTTGTATGAAGTCATAGCTAATAATACACTTCACTATAGATCTTATGTATTAGGAAGAATTTGAATTTCTTTAAATCATTTATCCAGATTTTTGCATTTGAATTATGCATTTTTCCAGAGGAGGGGTTATCTGAAGAAAAATCATATATATGCATACGTAAGAATGGACCACAGTGACTTATTTAGTAGTTGTTAGCTGCCCTTCTACTTAGTTTGTTAGAGCATTTGAGCACACATTTTAATTTTCCTCTAATTAAAATGTGCAGTATTTTCAGTGTCATATTTAACTATTTAGGTATGATTTCCACCTTGATGTTTTAATATCCTAGACATCTGCTGTAATAATATTTTAGAAAATGTTTGGAATTTAAGAAATAACTTGTGTTACTAATTTGTATAACCATATCTGTGCAATGGAATATAAATATCACAAAGTTGTTTGACTAAAAGACTGTGTGTTGTTTTTCCCCCTATAACAAAACCAAAGAGTAATTTGGTTCTTTATATCTTAAGGTAATCTATGTAAAAGAAGAAAATATGTCTTAAAAATTCAGTTCGCTACATACCATGGGTAAAATTATAGATTTTTAAAAAATAAAAACAAACTTTTAAAATAACTAAGTTACATTCTTCATGGATACTATTGAAGTAACATCTAAGACTCAACCTTGAAAGATGCTGTTCAATACATTTTAAACTAATGCTTTTGTAGTTAATGGAGGGGCTGTTATTAAACCTAAAGTTTCCAAGAAGCATAAAATATACTGCTTTTCTGTGAATGCTTCCCTCCCTCACAAATGGAGCATTTCGAGTTACTGTTGTGATTCTCTTATATTTCCAAGGTTACATCCTATCTGAAGTAATTCAGAATCCATTACCTTTTTAAAATATCTAAGAGTAATTTCTCTGTTAAATTCCTAAGGTAAAAAAAATTTCAATTCTGAATTTAGGAAGTCAAAATTTTTAGTGTCACAAAAACCCATATATGATCTGGTGTAGGAACCAACCAGTTCTAGTCCAAAAAGATATTATTTGATTCCTGGCTCTTAATTTTATTTCAGTAGTACTGTAGGAGCTTTAGGCTGGCTAGTCAGATATTCAGAGATTGAGAATTTATTTTAGAAGAAAATATATTCTGATTAAATGAGAATTGTTTTTTTCCTACCTTCCAGGCTCTAAAATTTCATGTTTTTTAGGGGGCTATGAATATTTAAGAGCACATTATATATTCATTCAGCAGATACTTACTAGCATCCTTTTTAGGCCCAGCACTAGCATTAAGTGTGGAAGATAGATCAGTGAAGAACAACTGCTGCCTAAAGGGGACTCACAAGTCTAGTGAAAGGAACTGGTAAATAGCTACCAAATTGCAATACAGTTGTGATTGGTACTATAATGAGGAAGAACAGGCCCAGGAACTCTGGGAGAATTCAGGAGAGACAATGAGATATTTGAGATATGAAGTGCAAGGTTCATGGAGGACCATTTTGAGGATTTCATTCAGTAGATCATGAGCTGCTATCGAAGGTTTGTATTTTAGTTTCTGTTTTCCCACATATAAGAGTAATGCTATATTCGGATAGATGAACTGCTTGTAACAGCCCCCATCTGTGGCTTCAGATAGTCGGAGTTTATAAGCTTTTATCCTACTCCATTGTGGCTGGGAGGCTCTGGGCTCCCAGGGACACAGACTTCTCCATCTTGTATGTAAGTGTCAACTCCAACTCCTCAGATTTCCCACAGAAGGACAGAAGTTAGAGTGGTAGATCCTTCAGGGTTTTTATGGCTGGGCCTGACTGATGGGCTTACATGTTTTCTGCCCATTTCCATTTACTGGAGCCCAGCCATATGACCCCAGGCCAATGGTAAATAAAGTGGGGAAATGCAGTTATCCTGTGTGTAAAGAAAGAGAACCAGATGATTTGCTTAACATCCAGCATTGTCTTTACCACCAGTGGACAATTCAAATGAATGAACAAATGAATGAAACAAAAATCGCCAGAAAATAATGATCATCCACGGTACCTTCACCCAGAAATAATCATAGCAAGATTTTGAGTATGTATGTTTACAACTTGTGTTATCTTACTACAATATCAACATGCCCTTGGTGGATTTGGAAAATATATAAAAACACAAGGAAAGTAGAATATTGTATATTCCCCACCAAGAATTTACTGTTTTTTGGTTATCTTGGTTATGTGTCTTTACTGTTTTACAGTCATTTCCCTCCACTTATACGTCATAAGCACTTTCCCCTACCATTCAAAATTCTACATTTTAAAGGCTGTATTACATTTATTGTAGATGTACCATAATTTTTAGTGGCTTCTCTTTCATTGAACATTTGGTAATTTATGACATTTTTGCCATTAAAAACACTGAGATGTGTTTCTCTTAATAAGCTTTCTATGTATATATCCATGATTATTTCCATCTGTTCTTGTAATTGTTTTTCCTTTTGCATTTGCTCTTCAAAAAATTATTGAAGTAATAGATACAAATAGAAATCAAAGGGAACTTAAAAAAAAAAAAAAAGGCAGTCTCCTGTCTCCTTCCCTATACCCACATCAGACTCTTAACTGTTAATTCTGATACTTAGTATTTTTCTCCTTCTCATAATACAGTATTTCTCATACCTTTAATACTATTTTAAATATCTCTTTATGTTTTCCTTCCCAATCTATACTTTTTGTTTCCTTTTCTTGCCTTATTGCATTAATAAGGATCTCTAGCATGACACTGAGAAGTGATGAGAGGCAACATCTTTGCTCTGTACTTGATAGTGGGAAGGCTTCTAGTTTCTCACCATTAAGAGTGGTGTTGGCTGTAGGTTTTTTTGTAGACAGTCTTTATTAAGTTGAGGAAGTTCCTCTCTACTTCTGGTTTACTGAGTTTTTATCATGAATGGGTATTGGAGTTTGTCAGATGGTTTTTCTTCATTTATTAATATTACCATGTGATTTTTCTTTCTTAGCCTGTTGATGTAGTAGATTATATGAATTGATTTTTGAATGCTAAACCAGCCTTGAGTACCTGGGATAAATCTCACTTGATTATGGTGTTATAATTCTTTTTATGCTTTTCTTGATTTGATTTGCTAATATTTTGTTGCATCTGTGTTCAAGGGAGATTTGATCTGTAATTTCCCTGTAACGTCTTTGTCTGGTTTGGATATTTGGTAATGCTGGCCTCATAGAATGAGTTAGAAAATATTCCCTCTGCTTCTTTCCTCTGAAAGAGATAGTAGAGAATTTGTATCATTTCTTTCTTAAATGTGTGTTGGTAGAATTCACCAGCGAAGCCATCTGGGTATGGTGTTTTGTGTTTCAGAAGGCTAATTAATGATTCCATTTCTTTAATAGATACAGGCCATTCAGATCATTTTATTCTTTTGGCAGATGTGTCTTTCAAGGACTTGGTCCATTTCTTCTAGGTTATCAAATTTGTGGGTGCAGACTTGTTCTTAGTTTTCCTTTCTCATCTTTTTAATTTCCATGGAATCTATAATGATGTCTCCTCTTTCATTTCTGATATTAGTAATTTGTGTCCTCTCTTTTTTTTCTTAGCCTGGTTAGGCACTTAACTGATTTTTTTAACTTTTTTTAAAGAAGTAGCTTTTGGTTTTGTTGACTTTTCTCTGTTGATTTCCTGTTTTAAATTTCATTGATTTCTGTCTGATTCTTACAGTTTTCCTTTCTTCTGCTTACTTTAATTTGCTCTTCTTTTTCTAGTTTCTTGAGACTTAGGTTATTACTTTTAGATCTTTCTTCTAATACACTTTCTATACACTGCATTCAGTGTATAAATTTGCCTCTAAGCACTGCTTTTGTTGCATCACACAAATTTTGACAAGTTGTATTAACTTTTAGTTCAAGCTACACAGTGGGCATTGTGGTTTGAGAGCAGACATTGATTTCTATTCTTTTAAATTTTCTTTTTTAATTCTTTTAAATGTGCCAAGATGTGTTTTATTGCTCAGAATGTGGTCTATATTGGTGGATGTTCCATGAGACCTTGAGAAAAATATGTGACCTCTTACTCTTGAAGTAGTATATAGATTGGTGGTATTGAATTTAACTATGTCTTGGCAGTTCCATTGTGTAGTGGTGAGCACTTTGGACTCTGAATTTAGCTATGTCTTTATTGATTTTCTGTCTTCTAGGCTTGCTTTTTGTTACTGTTTTAGGTTTGTGGTTTTTGAGAGAGGGGTGTTGAATGGCCTCCAGCTATGATAGTGGAATAATTTCTCCACTATTTCTCCTTGAAGTTCTATCAGTTTTTGCCTTGTGTAATTTGATCTTCGTTGTTAGGTACATACACATTAAGAATTATGTCTTAGACAATTGACCACAGTATCTTTATGTAATGCTCTCCTTTGTCAGTGATAATTTTCCTTACTTTGCATTAACATCTGTCTGAAATTACAGAGCTCTTCCTACTTTCTTTTGAGTAATGGTATCATGGCATATTTTTCTCTATCCCTTTACTTTTAATCTCTATGTGTCTTTATATTTAAAGTGGGTTTCTTGTAGACAACATATAGTTAGGTTGGGGTTTTTGACCATTGACATTCAAAGTGATTATTGTAATTGGATTAATATCTGCCATTTTCATTACTTGCTTTCTGTTTGTTGCTCTTGTTCTTGGTTCCTATTCTTATCTTTCACTCTTCTCCCTTTTGTGGTTTGGGTTGAGCATTTTCTATGATTCCATTGTCTCATCCAAGTCAATACTAGTTTTTTTCTCTCTGGGTCTTTCTCATTAAAACCTGAGGAAGAACCGTGGTTTAGTCTCTTGTTTTCTTACTATTGAACATTGTTAGGCTTTTATCTTACTGAAAAAGTATTAATCACAACTTAAAATTAAAAAAAATATTTACTGTAGATCCCACACTTAATTCTTCCAACCTTCTATTGTAAATTAGTCCTGAGAAGCAGAATGGGTGCCTGAGAAGCAGAATGGGTGGGAATAGGCTCCTGAGAGCTCAAAATCCATTCCTAAAAGGCATAAAGCAAGATAGTCCTAGCTCTTTACTGCTTACATTTGTAAATAATTTGATGGGGTTTCTATAATCATTTTTTAAACTTATGTTTATATTCATGTTTTGATTGTAAAAAAAAAATCACATAGAAAGTTTGATGGTAAAAAAATGAATGCCCCCCTCTTTATACCATCCTCTTCTCTAGCCCCATTTTCCAAGGGAGACTATTGTTAATAGTTTAACATGCACATAATTTTTAGATGACTTTGTTCTTACCCTAGAGGTAAGAAGAAGAAAATGTCTTCCTCTGGTCAGAAGGACCGTGTGGTTTTACGTGTCATGAGCTCTGTGTTTGAGAAGCCTGGGTCAGAACTTCATTCTCTGCACAGTTTCCAAGTCATCCAACTCCCAACATCTTCTAGTTGATCTTCTGCAGTCATGGTGTAACTCACTTCACCACATCTACTTCTGCACCCCTACAATTCATTCGTTTCGCTGTAGTCACCACAGTCTTTGCAAAACACAAATTTGATTTTTTTGTCGCATGCCCTGCTTCAAACACTTTCATGGCATCCCCTGGCTGGGATGAAGACCATAGTTAATCCACAAGAACTAGTCCCAACCCAGCCTCTCCAGCCTCATCCTTTTTTTTTTTTTTTTAACGTTTATTCATTCCTGAGAAACAGAGGATGAGTGGGGAGGAGCAGAGAGAGGGAGACACAGAATCCGAAGCAGGCTCCAGGCTCTGAGCTGTCAGCACAGAGCCTGATGTGGGGCTCGAACCACAAACCATGAGATCATGACCTGAGCTGAAGTGGGACGCTTAATCAAATGAGCCATCCAGGCATCCCCCCCCCCCTTTTTTTTAACGTTTCTCTAGCCTCATCTTAAGAACACTCCCTTTTGCTCTTTGCATTCCGCCACACTGGCTGCCTTGGTAAATGCAATTTTCCCTTTCCCTCCCTTAAAATTTATTGTCATCCATTCCCCATTGTGTCCTTTACTTAGCTTCTAGTCAACTTTCAGAACTTAGTTCAAATGCACTTTCCTCAAAGAAAACCTTTCTTGAAGCATTAGGAAAGGTTCTGTTTTTTATATTTTGTCATTCTTGCTTAATATAGTTCCCTCACTAGACCCTTCAATATATATAGGATGGCTGGCACATAGTTGGAGGTTTTCATTATTTATTGAGTGGACTAATCCTTCCCTCCTATACCACCCTAGTCTTGCCCACTTTGCCCTTTATTCTGGATAGTATATTTCCCAACCAGTTGTCTATATATCTCTTCCAAAGTCTTTGCTGGCTTTCTCCAAAAACCTATTCATTCTGGATCCTAGTGAGTTGACAAATATAAATCTGATTATGTTTTTCATAAAAAAAAACATACAGGGTGTACTATTGGACTTAGGAAAAAATACAAACTCTTTCCAAGCTCTAAAATTCTGCCTTGGGTACATTTCTGTTCACCACTTAACTTTTTATCCTAACCTCTTTCTGCTCCAGCCTTCACGTAAGCTGGTGGCCCTGCCTGAAACCGTTTTTTTCTCTGCTTGTCACAACCCCTGCCTCCACAAGCAGAAGATTTAGTTAACTCCTACTCCCCCTTCAGATTTCAGATTAAACATTTTCTCAGAGAGGCTACAATGGCTGTCATTATTTCTTTTAACTCCCATGTTACTTTATTATCTGTCTCCCCAAAGCCTTTCATTAGACCATCACAAAGCTTATGCACCATCATACCGTATCCTCTCTACCTGGCACATGACAGGTCTTAACGTTGAATGAAACAAGAAACTAATTTCTTGGTCAGCTGCATCTAAAGAGGAAAAAAAGAGTTCAGTATCAACTTCATTAAAACTGAAGTATGTTTTAGCAGGCAATTTTCAGCATTTGAGTGGATCATTCAATTAATAATGAATAGACTACATTTTGTAGATCAATTCATTCAGCTGATAAGGGTTTTACTTGAAGGCAACTTCATCCTGGTTGGCATACTATGCAAAGACACGGCCTTGTTTTAGTAAAATGTTCTGTGGGAGCCATATTAAGGTTTTTATAGGACTGAAGTGGTGACTAATACTATATACCCTCAAATTTTCAAACCAAGATTGTCTTTTTCCATATCATGTCTTTCCATGGAATTTGGAGCCAGATGCTCTTCCATATTCAAAAGGATACCAGCATTCTTTTAGCCCAGTGATGACTTGTCACAGGCCTGGAGATAGCTATTTGTATTTATTGGGTGGGGCCACAGATGCTAAATGTCTTAAAAGCAGGGAGTCTGGCACAACAAAGGATTGCCCTGCCTGATTTGTCAATTATACCCCTGCTGGGAAGCATGGAAAGAGACTCAGTTTCTTGAATACCAGTGAGAAAGGCATCCATTAAGCTGCCGCCAACCCAGTGAAGCCAGGCATAGTTTTCCCATTTGGCATGACTATGGCAGTTTCTTAGAATATTTTTTTGTAACAAAAGATGTAATTAGCCAAATACAAGTTTAGTAGCTAAACCCCATGTATCTAGCTCCTACCCCCCAACACACATCTAGTTTTCATCAGCTCCAGAAAACATTATACTTTAGTCAGCCCTTAATTATCTGATATCCAACTCCTGTCACAAACCCAGCTGAGGCATGCAGGAAGGTAAGCCTATGAAATGTGAGAATCCTCTATTTCTTGGAGATGAGTCTAGATTCTTTCTATCCCTGCATCAAGGGCACTGTAGAAAACCACTCTACCGTGAATAGCTTCCTTTAACTCTCCATAAAAATGCCTTCACAGAACCATCACTTAGTATCATCCTCTTGATTTTTGTTAAGAACTGATGAAATAAAAATGAACCCAAACTGTTTCAACTTTTATAAAAATTCTAGTGAACTTATTATGTAATATCTAGTGCTTATCAAAATATTCTTAAATTTAGTATTAGGGAAAAATTTTTTTCTCCCGATACATATTAATATTAGGTAACAGAGCTAAGTAGTTTCTTTCCCCTTTGCTTGGTAGCTGGGAAACTCAGAACAAAACTTCATGCTCAATTAGATTAATCGCTTTTAGCCGATGTTTTCATGTATGTAATCTTTTATGTATTTTAGGTAGAATTTACATGCGATAAAATGTACATATGTTCGATGAGTTTTAACAATTTTATATGTCTGCGTTAACAACAATCAGAACATTTCCATCGCCCCAGCAAGTTCACTTGTGCCCCTTTGCACTCAGTATCCACTCCTGTTGCAGCTGCTTTCTAGTTTCTATGACCATAGATGAGTTTTTGGCTGTTCTTGAACTTTATTTTAATGGGATCATAGAATATATATAATCTTTTCATCTAGCTTTTTTCACTCAACATTTTTGACATTGTGCTGTTGTATGAATCAGTAGTTCTTATTAATTACTGAGTAGCATTTCACTTCTTAAATATATACCAATTTATCATTTTTCCTGCATATTGATATTTCAGTTGTTTCCAGTATTTGGCTACTATAAATAAAGTTGCTTTGAACATTTGTGTGCAGTTCTTGGTGGACAGCTCATGTTTGAAAATCTTTAATGATTTTATTATGAAAGCATCTTTAGTGTAAACTTCATACCTTTATGAAAGGAGTGGGTAAAGTGTAATAAATACATTAAAATATAGCAGTCTCCTAGGATTAGATTTATAGTCATTAACTTAAAACACTAAAAACAGCTTCTAAATATTAGTTCCCCATGGTTTTAGAATTGAAGGCCAGGTCAAAAATGTAACTTATCCCTTCAAATAAATGCAACTTGGATACCTTCTTATTTAAATCCCTTCTAACGTACAGGTAGCTGTTTTCAAATCCCCATTTTCCTTGTTCAATAGTCATACCAGACTTAACGTATTCAAAACCAAATTTGATTTTCCTCCCCAGACCTAACCTTCCCATGATTTCATCTCAACGCTTCTCAGTTGTTTAGCCTAAAAATGTGGACTCATCCTTGATTCCTCTCTTTTCATAAAAGTCCCATCACATCCTTCAGCAAATCTGGTGCACTCTGCCTTCAGAATGCAGATTATCAGCGATTCAGCCACTTCTCTCTCTATGATGCTAACATGCTAGTCAAAGCCACCATCCTTCCTTGTTTGGATTGGCTCCATAGCCTCCTAACTCATCTTCCTGCTCCCATCTTTGGCTCCAAGAGCCTATTCTAAACAGCAGGGGAGGGATCCTTTCTCAATCTCAGTCACATTTGAGGTCACCCTGCTCAAAACCCGACATTCCCATTCAAAATAAAAGCCAAAGTTCTTACAGTGGTCTACGAGGCCATAAGTAATCTGTTCTCTCAGAACCTCTCCTCACATCATCTCTGACCACTCTCCCCCTTTCCCACCCCTCTGCAGTCACATGGCTGCCTCACTTACCTTTGCAGGATCAAGAGTAATCCTGCCTCAGCCATTGCACTTGCTGTTTCTGGGCCAGGAATCTCATTCCCCTCCAACCCTTACGTATATCTCATTTCACACTGCCTTACTTTATTCTTATCTCTACTCACTGCCCATCAGTAGGTCTTCCTTGATCACTTTTGGTCACCCCCAAAGCCGGCAGTGTCTGTCTGTGTTGAATTCTTAATTTACCCTACCCAGGCCAGATCTTGAAGACTGCTTCAAGTTTGAGGATGGGCAGAAATGATGGCTAGAACTTGGCTCAAGTTACCAGAAAGAAACCGCTAATATTCAATGCCTATAATAAAGATGTGATTGAAGACACTTTCTCGTAGTCTCCTAGTTTTCTCATGGAGGCTCCTCTGGGGTTTGATGGTCTCCACAGCGTACATCGAGTGAGTAGGGTAGAGAAGCTTAGAACTGTGGGCTCTGCCTCATCCCTTCACTCCCCTGCTGCCATTCAGCAACCAGAAACAACCTGTATTGTCTTAGTCTGCTGCACAGTGAACCCGATCAACAAGGCCTTGTAGCTGGGTGTCCTTGTGCCATCGACAACCTCCTGTTACCTATGTCTGGACTCCATTGGGATCTAAGAGTTTTGCAGTGTGCCCCTTTACAGGCCTTCTTGGCCATAGTTTATCAAAATGCCTTATTGTCTCTATGGCACTTATCATCATTTGACATATATTTATTTTTTGTATTGTTTGTGTCTGTCTCTCCAAGAAAAAATGTAAGTTCCCTGAGAACACAGACTTTACTCTTTCTGTTCATGCTATATTCCTAGTCCATAGAATAGCATCTGACATGTAATAAACACTTAGTAAATATTTACTGAATTAATTTTGTTCAGTATATTTAACATGGTTTTATATAGTTCCTTCTAAAAAAATAGGCATCATTGTATAGATTTCAGTGGTTTCTAATGTCAAACCACTCCAAACCTCCCTTTTTGCTTTACTCTTTTCAAAGTTTTATTTAGGGGTTGGAATGACCATGGGAATACAAGTTGCATATACCCCAGGATTGGTACTAGTTTTGTTGCCATGTTAAAGGAAGCGGGGAATGTGTCTTCAGTAGCCAGAGTAGAAGAAAATCTATTATTTTAGTATCTGAAGTTCAAATTCCCTCTAATACAGAGATACCTTGAATGTGATAATGTTGAATCACATTGGAAAATAAAAGATGGCAAAGACATTTGGAATTCATACTGATTTACAAATAAAGACCTTGGAAATAACATTCTTAGAAAAGTCCTTTGTGTTTGAAAATCTGCAAGTTTTGGGGTCTGGATGGTGTGATGGTATGGAGACTTGAAATAGAAATTGTAGAGGGGCCCAATGGCTCAGTTGGTTAAGCATCCGACTCTTGACTTAGACTCAGGTTGTGATCTCAACAGTTCATAGGTTCAAGCCCCTCTTTCAACTCTGCTAACAGTGTGGAGCCTACTTCGGATTCTGACTCCCTCTCTCTGCCCCTCCCCCACATGCTCGTGCTCTCTTTCTCTCTCTTTCTCTCTAAAAAATGAATTAAAATAAACTTAAAAAATTTTAAAAAGTGGAAATTCTAGCTTCTCATTGATTCATTCCAATAAATATTTTATCAAATGTCTAGAATACCTCAAATATATAATTGTAATTGTGATCTATTTTTTCAAAAAGTCAACATTGCTTCTATAATAAGATATTTTCTGCTAGATGACCCAGAAAAATCTAACTCCCTGGTTGTCAGTAAGTAATGTTCATTGAATACCCACATATGCAGATTACAGCATTAGCCTCTACCCTAAAGAAGTTTGCAATTTCTGTCTGCCCAAAGGGGTTTGTTGAAAGGAGAATAATAAATAAGCTTGACTCTTTCTGAAACTCATTGCTTCTAGTGGAAGAAAGAATGTTGACTAATAAAACTTTTATAAATCACCTCTTTTTGTAATACAGAAACAACTAAAATTTGGCATTTTTTGAGAGGATATTTGATACTGACATAATACTGAACTGATATATTTGTATGTGGAGTGTGGGGCTTATAGCTGGGAAGGTTGTGAATCTTATATCATCCTCCCCAAATACTCAAAGACCATGGTGAGGATGATGGATGGCTCTTGCAAGAACAAGAGCATTCCACAGCACATTCTGGTTAAGAATAATAAATAAGGAGAACATAGTAATCATCTTTTAAATTAGACATGTATCCATAAAAATCATCTGCAAAGTCAAAGTAATTGGCAGAAACTTCCTAGTGGAAGCATTGATGATGCCTCTTGTCAATAAAACAGTCTTAAGACAAGGTGCAACCTATTGACCTGTTTCTCATAAAAAATCAGTTCTTAACCTGAAAATATAAGGACCCTTCTGTGAATTATACCTTACCAGCAGCCATGGGCTTCCTGGAATGACTTAGAATCTCAGATATGGCAATGATTTGAAACACAATTTTCAATATTGCTGACCCATCCAGCCCTTCCTGGATATACAGATTATATGGTCACATGGTGTGTGACCAGAACAGAGGACCAGGCAGAGAGCACAGCAAGGACAGGAACAGAAGAGACACTTTTGCTCATTGACTACCTTTTTGTTTTTTAAAGATCACATACATCTTTGAATTTTTATTATGGAAAACTTTGAATATAGACACAAAAGTAGAACAGTACTTAAATACACATGAATCTATCAATCAGCATTACCTGTCAGGAATATTTTGTCTTTCTCATTGTATCCATCACCTCTTTTTTAAATAATTTTATTATTTTATTTATTTTATTTTTATTTCTGCTGTAATATTTTAAAGCAGCTCTCAAACATTATATCATTTCACCCTTAATTAGTGCAGTACACATCTCTCTTCTTAAAGCAAAATCACTATACTGTTATTCCCATCCTAAACAAAATTAATATTAATTCTTTTCATTATCTAAGACTTCTAAATCCATGTTCATATTACCTCAGTTGGCTCAAATTGGCTTTAGTATAGTTGGTTTGTTTGAATTGGGATTCAAGCAAGGTACACACTTTGCATTTGGTTGCTATATCCCTTAAGTCTATTATAACTTAAGAGTTCATTTCCCCTTCTCCACCCTTTTACCGTTTATTGATTGAAAAGTTGGGTCATGTGTCCTGTAGAATTTCCCAAATTTTGGATTTTGCTGATTGAGTTTCCATGATATCATTTTACATTTTCTTTTATGAAAGTTGGGTCATGTGTTCTGTAGAATTTCCCAAAATCTGGATTTTGCTGATTGAGTTTCCATAATATCATTTTACATTTTCTTTTATCCCCTTTATTTTTTTGTAAACTGGTAGATCTGGAGAAGAAATTCAATTTAGGTGTTGTTTGATTTTGGCAAGAATACTCATGTAAACTTTCTGTTGCATCACATTAATAGGAAGTGGTATTAAGCTTGATTAATGGGTACAGCTAGGTTTATATCATTTTATTTAAAATTCTTAATTATGAACATAACATATTCACTATGGAAAAATTACAAAATACAGATAGCAATCAAGAAGAAAATTAAAAGTAAAGGAGTATGCCTACATTCCAAAGAAGAATACTGTTTATATTTGGTGTACATCATTCCCAGTTTCTTCTGTTTTGGTTGAAACTTTTCTTGAAACTTTCTCATTTCACTCCCCAATTGGATTTATGCTGCATTTAAAAATATAATCCAATAAGTCCTTTCATTAATAAATATTTTGGGATGCCTATTACATTTTTGTGATACTAGAAAGAAGGAGGAAGGGTGCAGTTTGAAACTCTTCTATGTAGCCATTGCTGTTATATTATTTTTTACTTATCTTCAGAATGACCTTCTCAGAGAGGTATTATATTCCCATTTTATGAAAGAAGAAATCAAAACTCAGACCTCTTAGTCTTTAACTTCTATTCCAAAGAGTCTTGAAGTCTTTTGATTACAAATCTGACAGCCTAGCATTTTTTCCTCCCAAATTTTGGGGGTAGTGCTCAAACAAGACCGTTGTATCCAGTCAGTTAAGAATGTACTTGATGTTGGGCACCTGGGTGACTCAGTCGGTTGAGCCTCTGACTTCGGCTCAGGTCATGATCTCACAGTTCATGGGTTCGAGCCCCTTGTTGGGCTCTGGGCTGCCAGCTAGTTTAGAGCCTGGAGCCTGATTCTGATTCTGTATCTCCCTCTCTCTCTGACCCTCCCCTGTTCATACTATCTCTCTCTCTCAGGAAAAAAAATATTAAAAATTAAAAAAAAGAATGTACTTGATGATCATGAAAAAACTGTATAGTTGCTTAAAAGCCTTGAGAGATTTTATTTGATAAGTAGCAAGGCAAACTCATTTAGGTGTACTAAAGTACACAAAGTTCTCCATTTTTCAGAGATTAAAAAAAGTTTTGCATGCTTCCTATGTCCTACTTCATCTTTACTGTTTATCTTTTTTTGCAGTACTGGCAGTTAGTCTTTAACTTAAAATAGGTAAAGGGATGAAAAGGAGGAAAAAGATCTGATATGGAAGAGTTTGGATTTGGGGTTATCTATAAATCCTTTGTCATATCAATTCTTAATTGCATGAGTTAATTCAAAGAAGCAGACTTTTATATACTTTTATTTAATTTTTTAATTTTTAAATTTAAATCCAAGGTAGTTAACATACAGTGTAATAATGGTTTCGGGAGTAGAATTTAGTGATTCATCATTTACATATAACACCCAGTGCTCATTCCAACAAATGCCCTCCTTAATACCCATTGCCCATTTAGCCCGTCCACCCCACCCAACACCTCTCGAGCAACTCTGTTTATTCTCTGTGTTTAATAGTCTCATGGTTTGCTTCCCTCTCTGTTTTTATCTTATTTTTCCATCCCTTCCTCTATGTTTATCTGTTTTGTTTCATAAATGCCACCTATGAGTGAAATCATATATTTGTCTTTCTCTGACTGATTTTGCTTAGAACTACATTCAAGTTCCATCTGCAGTGTTGCAAATGGCAAGAATTTATTCTTTTGGGTTGCCAAGTAATATTCCATTGTTTGTATATACCACATCTTCTTTATCCATTCATGCTGATGCACATTTAGGTTCTTTCCATAATTTGGCTATTATTGATAGTACTGCTATAAACATTGACAGAAACATGGTATTTTAGAACTGGAAGGTGTCTTAAAGATCATCTTCTGGAACATTTTATTTTTATTTTTTATTTTTTTACAAATAGTTTATTGTCAAATTAGTTTCCACATAACACCCAGTGCTCATCCCCACAAGTGCCCTCCTCCATGCCCATCCCCCCCCCCCCCTCCCCCCCACATCCATCAGTCCTCAGTTTTTGTCAGCATTCAAGAGTCTCTCATGGTTTGCCTCTCTCCCTTTCCCCCACCATTTCTTCCCTTCTTCTTCCTCTTGTTCCTCTGTCAAGTTCCTCCTAATCCTCCTATATGTGCAAACATAGGATATTTGTCCTTCTCTGCCTGACTTGTTTCGCTCAGCATAACACCCTCAAGGTCCATCCATGTTGCTTGGAACATTTTCAATATATAATGAAAGGTCTAAATCCTCAGTGGGTTCAACGCCTTTCCTCGGGTAACTCAACTACTTTGACGTCAAAGCATGAATTGAACTCAACATCTTTGACTTTCAAGTTGTATATTGCCTTTGTGTGAGTTTAACCCATTTTGAGAATTTTCCCTCTATGAACAGGAGATGTTTAAACAATCTTTCATTACACTTAGGGTGAGTACTAATTTTGCCAGACTCAGAAGCATGTCCTGCAGTTCTAAAACATGCTCCAAGAATGATTTCCTACTATTGTGAAAGCTGAGGGCCAGGATACAAAGAGGGTCTTCAGACAGGGAGAGAAAACACATTTGAAATAAGCTGTGATTATATTTTCTAGACTTTCTTTAATCTTCTTCAGGAAAAGTTTAAATAAATGTATCTTTTAGAACCACTGAATAGTTTAATTCCAAAATAAAGGTAGAAGAATAATAAGCTTGTTTGTAATATTACCGACCATGCTTTTTTAAAAGTAGAAATATTTGCATACGGAAAAGTACAAATATGTAAAACTTATTTGGGAAAATTGAAGCAAAATCTTTCATCATGCTAACTTAGAATGCAAACATAAAAGAAATAAATGGCAGGAAAGAGCTAATTGCTGACTAATAAGCCCTTGGGACAATGGTTTGAAGCAACTAGATAATGTGTTTAGTACCCAGTTTCCTACCATTTTGTATAAACATTGCCTCCCTGTTTCCTTCGTGGATAAATTTAACCTAAAAATCAGTCTCAGTGTCTCCAGTGCTGTCCTGTTTGTAGGGCCATAATCAGTCCACAGGTTTTTGACAGTCTGTAGCTAACAGGATATCCTTCAGCAGACAGACATGTGCAGTAGTCATCCATTTTCTGATGATATTTCTGGACTGCATACAAGGACTGATGGTGCCATGTGGTATATGGCTATTTATCTGGCTTTTAAGCAATTGGAATGCAGTGAACTGTTTAGTTCCATGATACTTGACAGAAGGGAACAGATTTGCTAGACAAGGTTGAAAACAAGTATGTCATTGTAGGCTGAGAATAAATTGGCATAAATGTAGTATCTCTTCCTATATGCATAGCCACTAGTAAAGAATAGTATCAGATACTATTCACATTTAAGCCAAAGAACTTTCTTAAAAAATACATAGTGGAGGAAAGGGAACTCTGAAGTACCGATCAACTAACTTGACAATTATTAACTCCTAACCAATCCAGTTTGTCCTTATCTACTTCCCAACCTTGACTATATTAAAGCAAATTCCAGACATCAAATTATTCTATCACAAATATTTTAATATTTGTCTCTAAAAGATAGAGACTCTCTTTTAAAACAGACAACCACACTACCATATCACACCTGGAAAATGGACAAAAATAACTTAATTCATTAAACACACTTGCTATTGAAATTTCCTGGGGTCTCATATATGCTTATTTCTTTTATTTTTAAGTTTGTGTGTTTGGATCAGTATCCACACATTGCAATTGGTTGTTTGCTAAATCTTTTTTTAAATTAAAAAAATTTTTTTAATTTAATTGTGGTAAAATACACATAACAAAGTTTACTATCTTAACCATTCTTACGTGTATAGTTCAGTAGTGCTAGGTACCTTCACACTGTTGTATGATCATCACCACCACGCATCTCCAGAACTCTTTGTATCTTGCAAAACTGAAACTTTATGTCCATTAAACAACAATTCCTCATTCCTCCATTCCCTAAATCCTTGGCAACCACCATTCTACTTTGTCTCCTTGAATTTGGTCACTCTAGTTACCTCATATTAGGGCAATCATACAGTATATAACTTCTTGTGACTGGCTTCTTGTTCTCAGCAATAATGTTCTCAAGATTTATCCATTTGTAGCATGGGTCAGAATTTCATTCCCTTTTAAGGCTGAATAATATTCTATTGTATGTGTGTACTTCATTTTGTTTACCTAGTCATCTGTTGTTGGACACTTCGGTTCCTTCCACCTCTTGGCTGCTTTGAGTAATATTTTATAAGTAGATATACAAATATATTTTTGAGACTTGCTTTCAATTCTTCTGGATGTATACCCGGAAATGTATATCCTATGGTAATTCTAATTTTTTTTTTCCTTTTTAAAGGAACCACCACATCTTTGCCAACTCTTGTTATTTTCTGTTATTTATGGGTTTTTCTCTGTTTTAATAGTAGCCAATGAGGTGGTAACTCATTTTAATTTTGATGCATTTCCCTAATGACTAATGATGAGCATTTTTTCATGTGTTTGTTGGTCTTTTGTATATCTTCTTTGGAGATATGCCTATTCAAGTCCTTTTGCCCATTTTTGAAACAAGTTTTTTGTTTTTAGGTTATAGGAATTCTTTATATGTTCTGAATGTTAACCCTTTGTCATATAATGATTTGCAAATTTTTCTCCCATTCCATAGACTAACTTCTCTATCTAATTGTGTCTTGATGCACTGTTTTAAATTTTTATGTGATCCAGTTTTCCTATTTTTACTTTTGTGGTCTATGCTTTTGGTATTATAGCCAACATATCACTGCCAAATCCATTGTCATGAAGCTTTTCCCATATGTTTTCTTCTAAGCATTTAAAAAATTTATGTATTATTATTATTTTGGAAAGAGAGCACATGTACAAGCTGGGAAGTGGGGTAGAGAGAGAGAGAGAGAGAGAAATCTTTTTTAAAATTTATTTTTATTTTTTATTTTTTTATTATAGTTTATTGTCAAGTTGATTTCTATACAACACCCAGTGCTCATCCCAACAAGTGCCCTCATTCATGCCCATCACCGATTTTCCCCTCTCCCCCACTCCCACCAACTCTCAGTTTGTTCTCAGAATTTAAGAGTCTCTTATGGCTTGCCTCCCTCCCTCTCCTTAACTGTTTTTTCCCCTTTCCCTCCCCTATGGTCTTCTGTTAAGTTTCTCCTGTTCCACATATGAGTGAAAAACAGAGAAAGAAATCTTGAATAGTCTCCACGTTCAGCACAGACCCCAGTGTGGGGCTTGCTTCCATGACCTGTAAATTATCACCTGAGCTGAAATGAAAAGTTGGACCCTTAACTGACTGAGCTACCCAAGCACCCGTCTTCTAAGCATTTTACACTTAGAGCTCTTATGTTTGGTGTTTGAACCATCTTTAGTTAGTGTTTGTATATGGCGTGAAGTAAGACTTTTACATGTTTTAATTCTTAAGTTCTTCCCTTTTTTTTCTCTCTTTCTCCCACCCATTTATTTTTTCCTTGCAGTTTATATATTGAAGAAACTGGATTGTTTGTCCTACAGACTGGCTTTTGTTAATTGCATCCTTGTGGTTTCATTTAACAGATTCTTCTGTTTTTCTTCCTTGCATTTTCTCTAAACTGGTAGCTGCCTCTAAAGGTGTAGTTTGTTTTTGGCAACAAACTTCGTAAGTATTATAGGCACATCAGGAAGTACCTATCTGGTTTATCTTTTTATTGTTGATGTTAACCATCACTGAACAATAATTATGTGTATCCATTCAAAAGGGTTCTTAAAAAATGATATTCTAATTCATTTATTCCCTCTTCAGGTATTTAGTGGAAAAATTCTGAATAGAGAACCTTCTCATTATCAACTAATTAATATCTTAGTTTATAAGTTCATATAAGGAAAATAACACAAATATTAGATTCTTTCTCTATTTAATAATTTTCAAAATAACGAGTTGGCTCTCAAGTATTCTGCAATAGTGACAAATGTACCTTCTTTTTTTTTGGTTTTATTATAAACCTATAATGAACTCATTATGAAAAAATGTTTTATGTACTTCAGTTCATTTTAGTTATTGATTTCCTATGTGCTCATGTTGTCCCATCTTTTCAAGTGGAAACCTCTTCAGTTTAACCCTTGACTCCTTTTGAAATAATCATTAATCTTTGATAGCCTTCTTGCAATCTGAACTGCCAAGCTATTCTAGGCTTGTTAACATTTTCTTCTCCGGATCAGGAATTAGCCAAATTCTGAGAGTCTCTGATTCATTTTCCTGAGAAATGATATGTAGTGATTACAACTTGGGGCATAAGATATATTCATTGCTATTAGGTTTGCCATTATTTCTAGACCTTTTCAATGGACTAGTATATATAGCATATATATGTATGCACATATATAGATATGCACACACACAGCATATATGTGTGTGTGTAAATACACATGCTGTATGTGTATAAATATGCATAAGTGTGTATATAATCAATATAATATAAAATATAAAACATTAATTCGTTTTGATACTGCCAATACAGTTTCATTTAAATTAATTGATCTTATACCTGTAGACATTTCTCCTGTACTTCGCTTTATTGTCACAACATGTACATATCTCAGCATAACAATAGCAACACTACTATCCAAAATATGATTATTGAAAACAGTTTACAAAATATTTTCTTAGTTCAATTGTACTTAAAGTATATCATACTAGGTATGTACAGTTAAATTGCTGAATTTAACTTTTAAGTAACAGCTTTGTTGAGATGTAATTCATAAATCATACAATTCACACATCATAAAATTCAATGGTTTTTAGCATATTCACAGTTGTATAACCATTGTGTCAAAACAATCAATTTTAAGAACATTTTCATTATGCCTAAAAGAAATCCTGTACATATTAGCAGTCAGTCCTCATTTTCTCCCAATTGCCTTCCCAGCCCTAGGCAAACACCAATCTACTTTCTATCTCTATGGATTTGCCTAATCTATATATTTTACATAAATGGAATCATATAATATGTGTCATTTTGTATCTGGCTTCTTCGCTTAACA
This sequence comes from Hyaena hyaena, assembly GCF_003009895.1. NCBI lineage: Eukaryota > Metazoa > Chordata > Mammalia > Carnivora > Hyaenidae > Hyaena > Hyaena hyaena. The sequence continues at coordinate 265,738 of NW_024081362.1, read as the reverse complement.
TAATGTTTTCAGAGTTTATCCACGTTGTATCTATTCATTTCTTTTTATTACTCAATACTACTCCATTTTATGGTTATACAAGATTTTATGTATCCATCCATTCATCAGTTGAAAGATATTTTGGGTTGTTTCCACTTTTGCCTTTGATGAATAATGCTTCTTGAGCATTTGGGTATATAGTTTTACATAAACATATGTTTTCATTTCCCTAGGGTATAATGTTTTGCATAAACATATGTTTCCATTTCCTTTGGGTATATACCTAGAGGTTAAATTTCTGGGCCATAGGGTAACTATGTTTAACTTTCTGAGGAATTGCCAGAATGTTATCTAAAGCAGCTGTACCATTTTAGTTTCCACCAGCATTGTAGTGGGTTCCAATTTCTCCACACCCTCCCTAACACTTGGTATTTTCTGACTCTTTGATTATAGCCATCTTAGTGATATCTTATTCTGGTTTTGATTTGTATTTCCCTTGTGGCTAATGAATGCTTTTCGTCTCATGTGCTCTTTTGCCAATATCTGAAGGTAGAAGTTTAGGTTGTGATTTCAGATTTTTCTTTTTTTCAAAACATATGCATTTAAAGCTATAAATTCCCCCCTAATCATAGCTTGTGATGCATCCCGTAAATTTTGGTATGATTTCTCATTTTCATTCATTTTAAGGTATTTTCTAATTTTTCTTATGATTTCTTCTTTGACTATAATATATATAGATTATATATGTTATATATATGATTTCTCTGATGAGTGTTGTTTAATTTTAATATCTTCAATTTCTTTCTGTACTGATTTCTATTTTCATTCCATTATGGTTGGAGAACATAGTTTGTGTGGTTTCACACAATGCATTCTAAATTTAATGAGTTTGTATGATGGCCTAGAATATGATCTGTTCTAAAGAATGTTCCCTGTGATCCAGAGAAGAATATGCATTCTCTTGCTGGGATGGAGTGTGCTATAGATGTGTTAGAGCTAGTTGGTTTAGAGGCCCCTGGGTAGCTCAGTTGGTTGAGTGTCTGACCGTAATTTCATCTCAGGTCATCATCCCGGGATCGTGGGTTTGAGCCCTTCACTGGGCTCTGCGCTGAACATGGAGCCTGCTAAGATTCTCTCTCTCCCTTTCCTTATGCCCCTCCCCTGCTTGTGTGCATGTGCATGCTCTCTCTCGCTCTAAAAATGAAAAAATAATAATTACTTGGTTTATAGAGTTCTTCAAGTCTTCTATTTCCATGCCATCTAGTTGTTCTGTTTATACTGAAAAGTGGGCTATTGAAGATTCCAACTATTTATTGAATTGGCTATTTCTCCCTATAATTCTGTCAGTTTTTGCTTCATGAATTTTGAGGCTCTACTATTAGAAACATGCAGGTTTACAATCAATAAATCTTCCTAATACATTGATTGACTCTTTTATCATTACAACACTGTCCTTTTTATCAATAGTAAATAATGTTGGTTAAAATCTCTCTTGTCTGATATTAATATAGCCACTCCAGTTTTCCTGTGGTTGTGATTTGTATGCTAGATCTTTTTCCATCCTTTTACTTTCAGCCTATGTGCATCTTGAACTGAAAGTGTCTTGTGGACAGGGAATAGTTAAATTTTGATTTTTATCTGATCTGACAGTCTCTGCCTTTGACTAGTTTAATCCATTCACATTTAGCATCATTATCAGTATAGTTGGATTTATATATGCTATTTTCTTTTTGTTTTCTATACATCTCATGTCTTTTTTTCTTCCTCTTTTATTGCTTTCTTTGGCATTAATTGGATATTTTCTAGTGTAAGATTTTAATTCTTCTAATTTCTTCCCCGTCTTTTTTTGCATTATTTTCTCAGTAGCAGCTCTAGTTTTTATATATCTTGTTAGAATCTACTTCAAATATATGCTAGCTTAATTAAAGTTCTAGAAAGCATATAAAAATATAAAACATTACTCCTATAAAGTTTGATTTGTTCTCCCATCTATGCTATTATTATATATATATTATTATATTATATTATTATATCATGTATGTTACAAATTCAGTGGTACATTGTTATAATCATTACTTTGTATATAGTTTTATGTCTCTTAGAGAATCTTCTCTTTTACTGTTTCTGGTTCTTTCCATTTGTTCCTGTATTCAGGTTCCAGCTGGTGTCATTTCTTTACTCCCATACAGCTTTGCTCCTGCCTACCTCCTCTGTGGTGTTACTGTCAAGTTTATTATATTTCTGTATGTTATATATACAACAGTATATTTATATACATATTGTTTTATGAAATTACTTTTAACTCAGTTAAGAGAAAAAGGGAAAGGAAGTAATTATGTTTACTGGTACTTTTTGTTTTTCTGTGTGGATTTTAATTTCTGTCTGTTGTCACCTGCTTTCAGCCTGAAGACAACTTAGTATTTCTTGTATAGTGGCCTGTTAGCAACGAATTCTCTCTATTATTTCTCTAGAAATGTCATTAATCCAACTCCATGTTTGAAAGATAATTTTGCTGGATATAAGATCCTAGGTTGACATTTTTGTCTTTCAGCACTTTAAATATGTCATCCCACTACTCTCCGGCTTTTAATCAGCTGTTAATCTTATTGAAATTTCCTTGTATGTGCTGAGTCATTTTTTTCTTGCTGCCTTCAAGATTTTCTCTGTTTTTGGCTTTCAGCATTTTGATGTATCTGGGTATGTGGGTCTCTTTGCATTTATCCTACGAGAATTCATTCTGGAAAACTTGTTAAAATACAGACCACCCCCAGAGTTTTTGATTCAGTAGGTCTGAGGTGGAGCCTGAGAATTTGCTTTTCTAATAATCCCCAAGTAATGCTGATGCTGTTGATTCAGGACTATACTTTGAAAAATACTGCCATATAGCTTTGAAGATTTAGGAAATTTTGGTAAATTAAAAAATTTTAATGTTTATTTATTTATTTTGGGGGGGGAGAGAGAGAGAGAGGGCACGAGTGGGTGGGGGGCAGAAAGAGAGAGGGAGAGAGAATACCAAGCATGCTTGATGCTGTTGGCACAGAGCCCAACATGGGGCTCACAGACGTGGGGCTTGAACTCACAAACTGTGAGATCATGACCTGAGCCAAAATAAAGAGTTGGACACTTACCCGACTGAGCCACCTAGGCACCCTCCAAATTGGGTAATTTTTATCAAACTAAAAAATAATTGAGCATGTGCTATTACTTTAATTGTACTAAGATTTATATTAAATAACACATGTATAAACTTAAAATTAAACATAGAAATATACAGTTGATAGATGTTTCACCCTATAATGCATGTACTAATTTATGCTATTTGTCAGACAATCATGTAGCTGCAAATGAATTTATGGTCTTTGTGGAAGGGAAAATTTAAAGATCCTTTATCTCCCTCTAGCCTCTAATTAAAATTTTGCAACCTGGACATCTGCCCAAATAAAAAGCAATTACAGAGATTTCTTAAAATTTAGCACTGACTAATGGCGTAGAAAGCTTAATGAAAGGTCATTTAATTACATAAATATAAAAGCTGATTCAAATGTGGTACACAGTAGGGGATACTAAAGAACCTTCTTGCAGGAACCCAGGGAAGAAAATTGGACAGAGGAAGTCATTGTCTTGATACTCCATCCCTGTTCTTGGTTTTAAATCTGATTGAGCCCTCAGTAACAAGTGGGATGTTAGAAAGGTGTTGGGTCTCTTTTCTAGATACTGAGTTTTATCCAAATAGCTACTAAATAGATCTCTTTTATTTGTCAAAACACCTGTTGTTAAAAGTGGTTAATTCAGTTGAATCTAGAGGGTAGGCTATGGAGAATTGAAATAGTGTTGTGTTAATTATTGATCTTTGCTCAGAGCGTTCTGTTGTATTCCTCTCTTCTCCTTCTTGGACAACAGACTACACTTGCAACTTGCTTCTGTCTATGATGCCTGCTTTCCATGCTGTCTGTTCTTGCTTCTTGCTAGGACTTCTGCTGTCTGCCATCTCCTAGGTTTCTCCTGGATAAAACTGTGGAGAATCTAATCACATATCTAGGTACCCTATGTGCTGGAAAAAACTCTCCTGGCACAAAGAAAAGGCTTGTCCATAGTTTTGGCATAAGGCTTCCTGACTGATCTGCCAACAGCTAAACCCTAGAGAGAGTCCTGAGCAGTTGGATACTCCCAGATTCCTTTACTTAGCTAACAGGTGGCCCTGTATCTTACAGCTGTGGCCAGAGTCTCACATACAATCAATCTTCTGTTGGAGTGAAAGGAACATTGTTGGCTTCCTATGAACGTAACTAGAGCCCCTGATGGAACCCTTTACTTAGGCTTCTCAGGAGTTCAGTGATCCACCAGAACTGATAAACAGTCCATAGTTCCATTCACCAGCATTTTATAACTTCCATCTCCTGCACCCAAACAGAGGTGGGCATAAGCTTTACCATGTGACTAATTTCAGGAGTAATTCATGGATCCCATCCACAGCAGTGGCAGTAACTCCCCAAACTTAACTAAGCAATGAAACCACCTAGAGTGAAAGTTTGACATCAGTTCAAATTTCCTTTATTTTGGGATCCCAGGTACTCAAGACTGCCATCCCTACCCCTCTGTCTCCAAGGATTCTGTCCCCTAAACCTGACACCCAGGAGTGAATCAGTGCAGCCTAGCACCATCGCCCACTGGAGGCCCAGCTTTGTCTCTATCAAATGGTCTCAGCTCCACCTGCAGGGGTCTATGTCTTATTTCTAGCCATTTGATCTTAAGTACTGTGTTCACTACAATCCATAACCAGAACTCTTGCATCCCACACAGTTCATCAGATATTTGGGTGCATCAGTGGATGGATGTCGTTGTCCTAAAAGACCCCCTACTAGTGAGTACAAGGGCTAACCTGGTGACGGGGCTCTTCTGAAGAGCTTTCCCCTGGTGGGGCCCATCCTCCAGATCTTGGGGTTGGAGTTCCAGATGAAAGAACATGAGGATATTCTTACCACATCATGCAGACACACAGCAGCCTCCTAACTGGCCTCCTCCTGTCCATGTTTTCCTCTTTTCAATACTCCACACGGCAGTCAGGAAATCTCATGGTGTCTTTCTTTTATTCAAAGCCCTTCTTGTCTCACCTGCGTGCCCTTGTCCTTGCCAGCTTCTCCAGTCCCATATCATGCCACCTTTCTCCTGTGCTCTGTTCCAAATTTTTTTCTTAGTTCCTCAAACTCAGTGCTCCCTCTTGCCTTGAGCTTTTCCACTTGCCATTCTCTTGGACTCTTCGACGTATTAATTCCCACCTATCTTTTTGAGTTCAGTTCAAATGTCACCTCTTCAGGGAAGCTGTCCTTGAGTCCCCAGAGCTGTCCTTGACTTCCTCATTACTCCCTTTATAGGTCTACATTCCTTCCTTCCTAGTTTGTAATTTTATACCTGAGTAGTATTTCATGTCTTCTTCCAATCAGCTTGTAAGCATCATGAAGGCAGAATCTATGTCTATTAAGGGTTCCCCTGACCTACATGTAGAGGCTTGATAAATATTTACTAGATGAATAAATTAATGAAAACAAAAATGAAAAGTTACTATCACAGGCTCCATCAGCTGGTGAGTAGATGTAGTTCTGTGACTTCATGCACTTTCAGTGGTTCTAAGCTAAGAAATTTTTCTTTTATGTGACATGCAGAAATTCTGTATGACAGCTGTAGGAGTGGGTGTCTGGATTCTCCTCCAATTTCTTCTCCCTCAGTCTCTCTCTTCTCCCCTCTAGCTCACCCAAAATACTCACTAGACAAGTGTGGACATACACATGCACATGCACACACACACACACACACACACACACACACACACAACTTTCCCATAGCATATAAGTGGCAAAGGTAAGTTTAGAACTCTGGCTCCTTGAATTCTAAAAAATGTTTTTTTACACCCCATTTATTTAGTGAGATCTGTTAGCTGGCTTTGTTCTGTTAAAAAAATAGTATTAGTCAGAAAATAACATAACCATTCTTTAAGACTCATACATCTCTCAAAATCTCATTTCCTAGAGATCTTAATAAAAACTTCATACCACTTGGAAGTATTTCCTAACAGCACATTTTTCACTCAAACTCTTCTGGCAATTTAACTTATCACTTACGTATAGATTTTGTTTTCTACAAAGATCATAAGGTACTTGAGGGGAGAGTTTATGGGTCTTCTACTTTATACTCTCCCCAACCTATATCTGTGCATAAAAAGTGCTTAAATTTCTCCCAGTTGTCTCTAGAAAGAGAAATTAAGTTGAAAAGGAAAAGAAAATGAACTAGCTCTTAGAAGAAGTTAGTACAAAATTGTACATTCTGTAATTATATTTCATGTCCTATGACAAAGGAAAATGAAGACTGTAGGCCAGAAGGTAAATCCGTATTATAGCTACTTGAGGCAAAAGGCATGGTAACTGTGAAAGTAAGTTACTCTTCATAATCTGAAAGAGGAGAAATTCACAAATTATTATTTTCACGGAAAATTATTATCACAAACTGCTCTGGATTAACAAGTCCTTGTGTCTTAAACTTTCTGTTATGGCCAACTTTAACTCTTACATATGATTAACACTTTTTTTTTTTATTATCCCACTGAATTTCATAAACCCCATGAGGACTCAGAGCATAAGCAGTCGTCAAGAAGAATGTCACATGAGTCAGAAAAGCTTCCTGGCTTTAGACTATAGATTTCCTGGATTGAGAGGAAAAGGCAAGTCCAGATGGCAAATGAACAAGAGGAGAGCTTACCTTAGTGGGTCACTGAAGAGGGAACTGGTCTTGCCCCACTGGGGAGGAGCAAACTAACAGAAGCACCACGTAAGTTTGTAGGAACGGAGAAGAGAGACAATCTCAATGTTTTCTTAACTAGAAGCCCAAGGAAACCCAAGCTCTCAGAGACTAAAAGGGCCTTGTGGCAGATAAGAGTCTGGGGCAGCTTACGGACTCTCATGTGTCACAGTGTAGCCTGCAAGCAGCAGATGGTTCTGTGGCCTGACTGCCCCAGGAGCAGACGGGGCCTTAGATAGCACCCCACAGTTTCCCAGCCTGCCAGTGTCTCAGCCTGGCAGCGGAATAAATTTTTGTGTACCCCAGAGTCTGTATAGAAGTTGAAAGGGTCATTGTCAAACCTGCAGGGACCTTTTTAAGGGACATGAGGATGGTGCAGCAGTCACTTGTGTGTCCAGTGAACACACATGAAACAGGATGATGGGTGGCTAAATGAAAACCAAGGTGATAACGGACAGTTAAAGACAATACACCACATCTCCCAGTGCTTAACACTTCACAAGCACCCTGGAAATTAAATGTATCCCTTTGGTATATATTGACTGAATTAAAATTTTTACCACTTAGAGGCCAGGGGCTCTAAATAGAAAATTAGAGGAAAATAAAGTTACTATTTCTTACACAGCTGCATTTGTGAGCTGAAAGTGAAACCAACACACAAACCTCTTTTGAAATGCTAATGTCCTGCATTCACATATTATTATGTGAATAAAGTATTTCTTTGATTAATAGCATCCCTTCACCTAGTTTTGAACTAGCAGGAGAATATAGTGTATTTGAGTGAAGAGGAAAGGAGGTAGGAGGGTCCTTGTCAAAGGATTCTGTTTCTAATAGGAAGAGAAGGAGGAGAACATAAGAGAAGAAGAAAAAATAGATGAATATCCAACACCTCCTCTGTTCTCATTTTGATATTCATACCGAATTAGTGGGACTTTCTGTTTTTTGAGCATATTCATGAAGGATACTTTAAGCTGGACCACTGAAGTTGTAGTGTGATCTGAGGTGTGGAAAAACAATGCTAAGTTTAATATCTCAACCCAGGTTTAATTAATGGCTTTGCCATTTCATATAGGTGTGACTTTGGACAATACCTTAACCTACTTGAACTTCAGTTTCTTCAACTGTAAAAAAGTTTTAACACATCCCATTGAATCACCAAGAGAACTGAGTCAGTGTGTATGAAAGAGATGAATAAACTGTAAAAACAAAACAAAACAAAACAAAAAAAACCCCTGCACAATGTGGGGTATCATTTGTGATAAAGGAGACTACAGGGAAAGATAATACAGGTGGAGAAGTCACATGGGGGTGCAAGGTGCTATTCTGGAGTCTGAACAAACAGTTCAACACAAGGACATCAGGCTTACTGGAAGAAAGTGGTCCAGGTAAGAAAAAAGAGGAAAGGAGATTTATGGGCATTAAATACAGACCCAGATATCCTGATTGGGAGTCTAGTAATTACAACATCAAACTCTATTTATTTATACTTAGCTGTAGAGTCTCTTGCTCATTTACCTTAGACATCTTCTTACAATTAGTATTAGGTAACTTGCCCTGTACTTAGAGTACCAGAACAGGACAATCACTACTCACACCTTCAATATAAGAAATTTATAGATATTGGGAGGGGCGTGAGGGGATGGGGAAAATGGGTGAAAGGGAGATACAGACTTCCAGTGAAAGAATGCACAAGTCAGGGAAATAAAGGGTACAGAACAAGGAGTATAGTCAGTGGTACTGTAATAGTGTTGTAGGTTGGCAGATGGTGGCTACACTTGTGGTGAGCACAGCATAATGTAGAAGTTCATCAGATCACTGTGTTGTACATCTGAAACAACTGTAACATTGTGTGTTAACTACACTTCAATTAGAAGAGTAGACGAGAAGAGAAGAGAAGAGAAGAGAAGAGAAGAGAAGAGAAGAGAAGAGAAGAGAAGAGAAGAGAAAAACCACAGTAATTGGGGCTTTAGGAACTGATAATCAACCTTTCAACCACTAGAAATCCTTCTTAATTATTGTCCTTACCATGAAAACCCCTGGATACTAATTCAGCTAGTTCTTTATTTCTGACATCTCTGGAAGTTTCACACTTCTGTGCAAAAATCTTTGTCAGTACTCTTTGAAAGCTGGGAATTAGAAAGTAGGCTTTAAATCTAGCTTCAGATGACATGCAGCAAAGTCTGAAATAGCAGCAATCTTCCTGATTTAGTAGTGTTGGCATCCTTTAGTTGTGAAATGAGGTGAAAATCCCATTCCCCGGAATTCTTTTGAAGTAGTGTTTGGTAGGAATATTTTGTTATGCTACATAGGGTAGGGATAATATCTCAAAAACATAGCTAGTACGTAATGGTCACTAGACTGTCTTCTCAGGAGTGTAGGCCTGGCCAACTAGAGCCCTCTGGGTTTCATGGAAAATTTTTATGTGTATATGATTGTGAATTTGAGTGTAGAAACCAACAAGAGGTAAACATTTTGTATAAATAGAGAGGAGGCATAATTGAAGTGGGAGAGAAAGAGATATCTTGTATAAAACTCCAGAGCCAGCAAAAGTAGGGCAGTACTGAGGAAGGGGAATTAAGGAGAGATCTCTGGTACTGGGGAGCCAAAGGTGGATGTCAAAGAACAAATATATTAAAGGGATTCCCACAAATGTTTTATTTTGAAAAATACCAAAACTTTAGGAAAGTTGTAAGAATAGTATAATAAGCACTAGCATGCCTCTTACATATACATATACATGTATGTAGGACAGAGAATATACTTTTATAAATGTATATATTCACATTTTATATATAGATAGGCAGATAAAAAAGTAGATGCAGAGAGAGGTGCCTGGGTGGCTCAGTTGGTTAAGCGTCTGACTCTTGATTTCAACTCAGGTTATGATCTCACAGTTGGTGCGTTCCAGCCCCACATTGCATGCACTTAATGTGCAGCACCTACTTGGGATTCTTTCTCTCTCCATCTCTCTGTGCCTCTCTACCTCCTTTCTTCTCTCTCCCTCCATCTCTCTCCCTCTATCTCAAAATAAATAAACTTAAAAAAGGAGATAAAGAGAAATGTGTGTGTGTGTGTGTGTGTGTGTGTATTTTCTGAACCATGTGAAAGTTGTTTGTAGACATGACACTTCACCACTAAATACTTAAGTATGTGTCTTCTGAGAACAAGGCCATTCTCCTATATGACCACAATACAATTATCCCACTGAAGAATTTAAATTGGTACAATGCAATATCTAATATTTAGTACATATTCAAATTTCTCCCATTGTCCTAATAACAATTGTTTGCCATATTTAACATAAAATGCCTTTACCATTTTCCCAACAAAATCATCAAAAGCAACTACATTTGTCATTAACATTTTTTTGCCAGTAATTTCTATGGGGGGAACTTATAGATGTCCCACATCCAGATTGGCAATGAGTGAAAATAGAAATAATAGCAGCTGCCAGAAGGGAGATTGGTTGACACTTGATCACGTTGAAGGAACCATCTGGGGGAGAGGAGCTTTGTAGAGACAGTAAGTAATGGAGACAGATTTAACACCACCTATTCGGTTCCTGTGTGCTGCCCCTTTTCTTCCTACCCGTGTTTTAAAAAACATCCATTCTCTCTTAGTTAGTATGTGATAAGTGTCTTACAGTACTTGCTTCCCAAATCCTACCATGGATACCATGGATCCTACCATGATACATTCAGCTTGCTCTCATAGATCTTTTATAAAAAAATAGATTCTATGTTTAGAGCAGTTTTATATTTACGGAAAAAAAAATGAGAAAACAGTACAGAGAGTTTCCATATATCCCCTCTCCCTCTACACACAATGTCCCCTATTAACTTCTTGTATGTTAGTTACATACTGAAGTATGTTAGTTACAGCTGATGAATCGATGTTCACAAATTATTATTAATGAGATCCATTCTTTATTCAGATTTCCATAGTTTTTAACCCAATGTCCTTTCTGTTCAAAGATCCCACCCAGGAATCAAAATTACATTTAGTTGTTATTTCTTCTTAGGCTCCTTAGACTGTGACAGTTTCTCAGACTTTTCTTGTTTTTGATGTCCTTGAGAGTTTTGAACTCATAGGTCTTTTGATGATTTAATCTCCATGCATTGCTTCGCAGGGCAGCTCAATAAATATTATCTTGAATTAAGTAAAATCTTTTATAATCGGTGAAAATCAAATCCTGTTTCAAGTAGCTGCATGCATGATAAGGATGATAAAGTTATTTTAGCAGCCTTTCTTGTATTAAGTCATATTATGACTACTTATTGATTAAATATGGGATATAGAGTTCACAGCATTCATTGGGTGGCATAGTCTTCTTTGGGTAGATTGAGTCAATGAAGCCCCAGGCACAAAGATCCACTGAGAGAGAACCACTCAGAAGGTGCCTTTTCCTCTGGGGCCTTGTGTTCTTACAGACCACACGAGGCAGATGTTTTATGCTTTTCTCTTTATCTTTGCAAGAATCTTGGGGGTAATTTCGCTTGAGACATGCTACTATCCTTTATCAAGCAAGTATTTCTTTTGTCCTTTTAACTTTCTTTAAATTAAAGTACAATTTACAAGCAGTGATAAACACAGATCTTATGTACACAGTTGGAGGTGTTCTGACAAATGCATTCACTTGTGTAATCCACACCTTGTCAAGAGAGAGAACATGTTCACCACCACTGAAAGTTATCCGGTGCCCTTTCCAAGTAAATGCCTGTCCTTAATCCCCAGAGGCAACCACTGGTTCAATTTTTTTCACCATAGATTAGGTTTGCTTGTCCTAGGACTTCATATAAATGGGATCATATATTTTGTAGTCTTTTGTGTGTGGGTTTCTTTAGCTTAGCATAATGTTTGTGAGATTCATTCATGTTCTGCATCTATGAAACATTCATTTCATTTTATTGCTGAGTAGTATTCATTGTATTGTATCAATATACCACAATTTCTTTATCTACTTTTATATTGATGAGAATTTGTTTTTTTCTGATGTTTTGGCTATTTTGAATGAAGCTACTGTGAATATTCTAGTTTAGGTCTTTTTTGTGTACTTCATGTTTCTTTTGAGTGTGGAATTTCTGCATCATGTGGTTGGAGTATGTTTAATGTTATAAGAAAATGTCAAACCATTTCCCAAAGAGTATGCAACATTTTACAGTCTGTGTTAATTATCTATTGCTGCATAACAATTTAACAGCTTAAATCAACACACATTTATTATCTCCCAGTTTGGATCAAGAGGCTGGGCATACCTTAGCTGATCCTTTGCAAGGCTATAATCAAAGTGTTGATCAAACTGGGTTCTCCATGGAGGCTTAATGGGGGAAGGAAGACTTCTGTTGACAGAATTCACTTCTTTGCATTGTGAGATTGAGGACTTCAGTTTTTTGCTGGCTGTCGGCAGGTGGTTGCCCTCAGCTGCTAGAGTCTGCCAGCAGTTTCTTATCATATGGGGTTCTTTAACATGGGCATTAAAAAAATTTTTTTTTTGTTTAATGTTTTATTTACTTCTGAGGGAGAGACAACATGAGCAGGGGAGAGTCAGAGAGAGAGGGAGACACAGAATCTGAAACAGGCTCCAGGACAGAGCCCGACGCGGGGCTCGAATCCACGAACCGTGAGATCATGACCTGAGCTGAAGTTGGACGGTTAACCAACTGAGCCACCCAGGTGCCCCTGACATGGGCAATTTGAGTTGCTTAATCAAAGCCAGCAAAGGAGCAAGAGATTCCAGCTAGGTGAGTGCTATAATCTTATAAAATATAATCATGTAATCAGATATATTCAGTCATATGCATCACATTGTCTTTGCCACATTCTATTACAAGTCCCACTTATTTACACTCAAGGAAAGGGATGACGTAGGGCATGAATACTAAGAGATGGGGATCAAAGGAGACCACCTTAAGAGTATGTGTAGCTCATACTCCCACCAGAAATGAGTGAGAGTTTTGGTTGCTTTACATCTTTGCCAACATTTGGTGTTGCCGTTTGTTTCATTTTAGCCATTATAGTTGTTGTAAAATATGCCACTATGGTTTATTTTCATTTTGTTTTATTTTATTTTTAATTTAATTTTTGTGAGTATGTTAACACAATGTTAAATTAGTTTCAGGCATAAAACACAATGATTTGACAAATTTATACGTTATACTATGCTCACCACAACTGTAGCTACCATCTGTCACCATAAAAAGCTATTAAAATATCACTGACTGTATTCCCTATGCTGTGCCTTTTATTCCCATGGTGGTTTTAATTTGTACTTCTCTAATGTCTAATGATACCAAACATTTCTTCATGTGCTTACTGGCCGATTACATGTCTTCTTTCAGGAAATATCTTTTCTGGTATTTTGCCCTTTGAAAATATTGTGTTGTTTGTCTTTTTATTGTTGAGTTGGAGGTCTTCCTTATACATTCTGGGTAAAGATCCTTTGATAGATACATGTATCATAAATATTTTCTCTCTGTCTAGGTCTTGCCTAGATTTTTTTCTTAGCAGTGTCTTTTGATGAGCAGATAATTTTAACTTTGATAAAATTTAATTCACCAATTTTTGTATAATGTTTAGTGCTGTCCTAGTAAGACTATTTCTCTCTCAGTTATTGATAAAACAAGTAAATGGTAAAATTTAAAATAACTCATGACCCAGAGAAGAAATCACAAGGGAAATAAAATATTTTGAACTTAATGTTAACAAAAATACATTTTAAACCATCTCATATTTGTGAGATACAGCAGTTGAATCATTGCCTAGAAGGGAATTTATAGTCTAAAATGCTTACAATTTAAATTAAATTATTGAAGTTCCATCTTAAAGCAAAAGGAAAAAAGGAGGAGTAAATTAGCCCAAAGGAAGCTTAAAAAAGGAAACAATAAATGTAAGGAAAACCAATAAAGTAGAAAATGAATTAACCAGTTAGTTCAGTGAAAATCAGTGTAATGAAAATTTGGTTCTTATAAAAGAACAGTGGAGGCAGTAAAGCTCTACTTAGACTGATCTTAAAAACCAAAAAATTAATAAAATAAAATTTTAAATCAGTTAAAAATTCATTAATATAACACATTGTATCATATCAGCATAAAGGACAAAACCACATTATCATCTCAATAGATACAGAAAAAGCATTTGACTAAATGTATCACCCTTTCATGACAAAAATACTCAACATATTAGGAATAGAAAGAAAATTCCCCAACCTGATAAAGGGCTTCTAGGACAATCCCCTCCGGAAATATGATACTTAATGGTCAAAGACTGAATGTGTTCCAGTAAGGAACAGAAACATGACAATGTGTTTGTTCTTACCACTTCTATTCAACATTGTATTGAAGGTTTCTAACCTGGGAAGTTAGGCAAGAAAAAATAAAAGGCATCCAGATTGGAAAGGAAGAAGTAAAATGATCTCTATTTTCAAACGGTATGATCTTGTATATAAAAGAAAAAAGTCCTAGAAAATTCATTAAAAATAATGAACAATCTAAAAATAAAATAAGGAAAACAAGTCCATTTGCAATAGTACCAAAAAGAATAAAATACTTATAAATAAATTTAACTAAATAAATGTAATACTTGTATTTTGAAAACTGTAAAACATTGCTTAAAGAAAGTAAAGAAGTCTCATTAAATGGAAAGACATTTCATGTTTATGCATCATATGATTTAATATGGCAACGTGAAGGTACAAATATTCCCCAAATTGACCTAAAATTCAAAGAAATCCCTATTAATATCTCAACTGGCTTCTTTGCAGAAATTGAGAAGCAGATGTAAAATTCATATGTAAATGAAGTTTCAGAATTATCAAAGAATTCTTGAAAAAAAAAAGAATAAAGTTGGAGCACTCACACTTTCCTACTTTAAAATTTAATATAAACTAAGTAATCAAGATAGTGTGGTACTGACATCAGGGTAAACATATAGATCAATGGAACAGAATTGAGAGTTCTGAAATAAACCCTCACATTTCTGGTCAATTGATTTTCAGTAACGGTGCCAACACAATTCAATACAGAAAATGATGCTGTGACAGTTGGTATCCACATACAAAAGAATAAAGTTGGATCTCTACTTCACATTATATACAAAAATTAGCTCAATATGAATGAAAGACCTTAGTGTAAGAGCTAAACTACAAAACTCTCAGAGGAAAACATAGGATAAAACTTTATGACATTGCATTAGGCATTGATTGGTTTCTTAGCTATACCCCCACAAATACAAGCATGAATGTTCATGGCAGCATTAATTATAATAGTCCAAAAGTCAAAACAACTAAATTGTCCAACAACTGATGAATGATTACACAAAATTTGGTACTTCCACACAATGAAACATTATGCAGCCATATAAAGTAAGGAGTACTGATCCATGCTACAATATGGATGAATCTTAAAAACATGTTCTATGATTCAATTTATATGAAATATCTGGAATTGGGCAAATCCATAGATCTAGAAAGAGAATTAGTGGATACCAGCAGCTGAGAGAAAGGAATGGAAACTGCTTTTGGGTAGAGGGTTTCTTTTTGGAAAGATTAAAATGTTCTGAAATTCTGTAACGGTAATGATTGCACAATTCTATGAAAATACTAAAAACCACTGTATTATACTATTTTAAAATAATATTGATTTTTAAAAAATGTTTATTTCTTTTTGAAACAGACAGAGCATGAGGAGAGGAGGGGCAGAGAGAGAGGGAGACACAGAATCCAAAGCAGGCTTCAGACTCTGAGCTGTCAGCACAGAGCCAGATGCAGGGCTTGAACCCACGAACTTCAAGATTGTGACCTGAGCCAAAGTCTGACACTTAACCGACTGAGCCACTCAGGCACTCCTGAATTATACTCTTTAAAAGAGTTGGGGCACCTGGGTGGCTCAGTCAGTTAAGCGTCGGACTTCAGCTCAGGTCACAATCTTGCAGTTCGTGGGTTCAAGCCCTGCATCCGGCTCTGTGCTGACAGCTCAGAGTCTGGAGCCTGCTTTGGATTCTGTGTCTCCCTCTCTCTCTCTGCCCCTCCTCCTCTCTCTTTCTGTCTCTCAAAATAAAATAAAGACATAAAAAAAATTAAAAGAGTAAATATTATGGGATGTTAATTATATCTCAATAAAAATTATTGAATAATAATTAAAAATAAAAATAATTCTAAAAAAGTTAGTGATTGTCATTCACTATATCAATGGACTAAAGAAAAAATATCATAATTTCAAGAGATTCAGAAATCTGAAGATCCACTCTCAAAACTTCTATTAAACATTGTACCTGAGGCCTTAGCCAGTGGAATAAAGCAAGAAAAAGGAATAAAAGCCATAAATACTAGAAAGGGATAAATAGAATTGTCTTTATTCCTACATAATATTATTGTGTATATAGAAAATTCTTTTTTTTAATGTTTTTATTTATTTCTGAGAGAGAGAGAGGGAGAGAGACAGCATGAGCAAGGGAAGGTCAAAGAGAGAAGGAGATACAGAATCGGAAGCAGGCTCTAGGCTCTGAGTGAGCCGTCAGCACAGAGCCCTACACGGGGCTCAAACCCATGAACCCGTGAGATCATGCCCTGGCCAAAGTTGGACTCTTAACCCACTGAGCCACCCCGGCGCACTGAAAATTCTCTAAGACATTGACAACAGGGGTGCCTGGGTGGCTCTGTTGGTTGAGTGTCTGACTCATGATTTTGGTTCAGGTCATGATCCCAGCGTCATGGGACAGAGCACTGTATCAGGGTCTGTGCTGAGCATGAAGCCTGCTTAAGATTCTCTCCCCACCTCTGCCTCTGCTCATGGGATCTCTCTCTCTCTCTCAAAAAAAAAAAAAAAAAAAAAGACATCAACAACAAAAAGTCTCTAGGTTTTATAACAGTTTAGGAAGGTTGCAGTCCACAAGGTCAGTATACAAAAGTATATGTATACTTTTATAATATATAAAATATGTATAATATTAAATACTTAAATTATATTTATAAAATACAAGTAGATATATAATTAAAAATAAAGCTCCAATTATTTTCCTATATACCATAAACAACCAAATGGAAAATAAACTAAATACCAATCACATAAAAAAATCCCAATACTTAGGGATAAATTTGACAAGTGATCTTTACACTGAAGACTACAAATGTTGATCAAAGACAATTTAGAAGAACTAATTAAGTTGAGAAATATATTTATGGGTTAGATTCCAATAAAATTCTCAGCAAGTTTTCCCAGAGAAATTACTAAGCTGATTCTAAAATTAATATGAAATTCTGAAAAATCAAGAATACAAAAAGCATCCACCTGAGCATCCGGCTCAGGTCATGATCTTACGGTTTATGAGTTTGAGCCCGTGTCAGACTCTGTGTTGACACTCAGAGCCTGGAACCTGCTTTGGATCTGTCTCTCCCTCTCTCTGCCCTACTCTGCTCACGTTCTGTCTCTCTCTCTCAAAAACAAATAAAACATTAAAGAAATACAAAAAACAATCTTGAAAAAATAGAACAAAGTTGGATGCCTAATACTACTTAATGTCAGGAATGATAGTGTTGTATTTGTGTAAGAATAGACAGTAGATCAATAGAAGGAAAT
This sequence comes from Hyaena hyaena, assembly GCF_003009895.1. NCBI lineage: Eukaryota > Metazoa > Chordata > Mammalia > Carnivora > Hyaenidae > Hyaena > Hyaena hyaena. Next base: position 248,399 of record NW_024081362.1, on the reverse strand, counting down.
ACAATCCACTAAATAGCCCACAGTGATAAAATCAATTGATTTGACAAAGATACCAAGGTAATCTAATAAGGAAAGAGTGTCATTTAGCAAATACAGAAAAAAATGAGTCTCAAACCCTACCTCACACTGTATACAAAATTTAGCCTAATTGTTATGTATGGAGTAATATACACAACAGTTGCAGAATTGTTTCTTTTCAAAGGCATATGGAACATTCATCAAGATAGACCACATACTGGGTCACGAAACAAGTCTAAATGAATTTCAAACGATTGAATCAACAGTATGTTTTTTTTAATTTAGTGGATTGAAATTAGAGCTCAATAAAAACCTCTGGCAAGTTCTCAATTATTTTTGTATACTTATTCTACCAACTTCTGTGAAAGTAGTGCAATGATCTCTATAATTGGGGCTTTAGTTAGTTCTTTCATTTCTTGTATCATGAAACCTAACTATCTTTTTTGACATTTGCATATTTAAAATGGCCATATCTTCTAAAGTGACTCTTTTTACAATATGAATTGTCCTTTTCATCTCTGGGAATATTTGTTGTTCTGAAGCCCATTTTCTTTTATATTAAAATAGGCACTCTAACTTTTATCAGTGTTTGCATGCCATATTTATGTTGATCACTTTAATTTAGTCCTGTCTGTATTTAAAGTAAAGCTCTTGTAAATAGCATGTCATTTTGTTTTGCTTTTTTTATCCAGCCTATTACTGCCGTTTAATTGAAGTATACTTGCTTTTCAGTTATATCTTCTTTCAGCTTTTTAGAGGTTGATTGCTATAGTGATAATATATATCTCTGATGAATTAATATTATATAACTTTACGTATAATCTAATAACCTTACAACAGTGATTGTATTTACTTTTAAATTACAAACTATATCATTTTTCTTATTACTAAACACCATACATAGTAAAATTGTACAAACCTAAGTTTATTGCATAAAAATAAAATTAATGAACAGAAACAATCTTTGCACATTGCTGTTCATCCTTTATGACCATTTTCTATACGTATACACACTTCACTGCTTTTTCTGTGAACTCACCATCACTCAATATGAAATGCAATCAATTGCTCAGTCTCATGGGAGTGTCTTTCAAGAAGTTATATAAATGACCCTAGTCTCAGAACAAGCTTCTGAGAAGAACACAGAAAATTTATCTGTTAGATCCTCTTGTTAAAATTTTTTCCTCATGTACATTAAATCCCGCACATTTCTGGGTTCTTTTCTAGGCGCTGACAGGTCCTGCAGCATCTCATTTGTCTTTAACAACAGAAAAAATCCAGTGCAGAAGGTGAATGGCAAATTGTTTGGTGATAAGGTGAGCTAACCGTTGAGTTGTGCTTATGTGAAGTCTGTTGCCACAGCAGGACAGCCCACCAGGTGTTGTATGTCACATTGCTGGCTGGGACAAAACAAGTGGCTAATGCCCCTGAAGCTGGTGAGGCCAAGAGCATCTGAATACAGTGTTAGAAATAAACACATCTTTTTCATCACTCATTTTCATTCTTGTTTCCCATTATATTCACCCCTATACTACAAGAGAAGCATCAGTTTCTGTGAAATCATTCCTACATGTCCCTAAGGGAGAAGGAATAAGTTCATTTCATTACAGAATCCTGTTCAAGATGGTCTATAGCCACCATCTCTGAAAACACTCAAGGCAAGAAGGTTAATGAAACAAGGTAAAGCCCCTGCTGATGAAGATAATATCAAAGCCATAATTGATAATCTTCATCTCTCTTTCTTCCCTGTGCTTTTATGTCCTCATGTCAGTCAATCACCAGTAGCAGTGGGGCAGGGCTTGGGAGTAGATGTCATAGATGACATAGATGACCAGTGCAGAATCCATGTGGGGATTGATATCACTACCATTAGATCAAGACCTGAGCCAAAATCAAGAGTTGGATGCTCAACCACCTGAGCCACCTAGGTGCCCCTCGTTTTTAAGTTTTATCCCAAATGGAGCAAACTATGCTTTATTTTCAAAATTCATCTTCAATTATGTATCAGTAAGAGTATCAAATTCTTATCAGTTCCAGAAATTCATCCTATTAAGTTATAATTACATTTAAAGTATCCTTCAATTAAAGAAATGGGCTCTGGATCCATGAATTCCCTATGTATGATTATTTTCATGGAAAATAAAAATCCCAAATGTTTTATCAAATTTGTAATTAGTTTCTTTATCTTTTATATGTGAAAGCCACTGAATTTTGATGGCCTTATTGCTTCATTAGTAGGTTTTAGTACTTTACCCTGAGTTATGGCTATGGGATGATACATCTGAGTAAAATTAGTAAAAATGCTTAGATCTTTAATTCTTTGGAATCACTTCTCTGGTCATTATTTGGTTTACTACTATTACTACCAACACACTACTGACATGTGCCTTTTCTTGACAAAACAGGAAAGTGAGGCTTATCTCACCATCTATAATAATTTAGGGTTAAAAACAAATGACATAATTTTCCTTCCTTAATTTAGCAATGAATTTCATAAAACAGATTTGGTTAAAATTTAAGATGACTATAAACATAACAAGTGAGAAAAGTAAATAAATATTTATATTTTCATAGATTTGTATTCACTTTTGGGTTACAGTTAACAAACCTCAAAAATTCACTCCTTATAGGGAACTGAACCCATTTATAATTGCACCAAAACCGGTAAGATACCTAGGAACACACCCAACCAAAGGGGTAAAAGATCTGTACTCTGAAAACTATAGAACACTTATGAAAGAAATTGAAGAAGACAGAAAGAAATAGAAAAACATTCCTTGCTCATGGATTGGAAAAACAAATATTGTTAAAATGTTTACACTGCCGAGACCAATCTACATATTTAATACAATTCCTACCAAATTACCACCAGCATTCTCCACAGAGCTAGAACAAACAATCCTAAAATTTGTATGGAACCACAAAAGACCCCGAATAACCAAAGTAATATTGAAAAAGCAAAGCAAAGCAGGAAGTATCATAACTCCTGACTTCAGGCTGTATTATGAAGCTGTAATCATCAAGATAGCATGGTACTGGCACAAGAACAGACACTTAAATCAATGGAACAGAATAGACAGCCCAGAAATGGACCCACAACTCTATCATCAACTAATCTTCAACAAAGTAGGAATAATATCTAATGAAAAAAAGACAGTATCTTCAGCGAATGGTGCTGGGAAAACTGGACAGCGACATACAAAAGATGAAACTGGGCCAATTTATTACACCATACACAAAAATAAATTCAAAATGGATGAAGGACCTAAATTGAGACAGGAAACCATCAAAATCCTAGAGAACACAGGCAGCAACCTCTTTGACCTCAGTCCCAGCAACTTCTTACTAGACACATCGCCAGAGGCAAGGGAAACAAAAGCAAGCATGAACTATTGGGACTATCATCAAGATAAAAAGCTTCTGTACAACAAAGGAAACAATCAACAAAACTAAAAGGCAACCACAGGAATGGGAGAAGATATTTGCAAATGACATATCGGATAAAGGGCTAGTATCCAAAATCTATAAAGAAGTTATCAAACTCAATACCCCCAAAATAAATAATCCAGTTAAAAGGAGTACCTTGAGTGGCTCAGTCAGTTAGTTGAATGTCCGACTCCTGATTTCTGCTCAGGTACCAGGGTAATGGGATAGAGCCCCACCTTGGGCTCTGCGCTGAGCATGGAGCCTACTTAAGATACTCTCTCTCTTCCTTTGCCTACCCCCCCGCCCCCCAGAACACACTCTCTGTCAAAAATTAAAAAAATAAAAACAAATCCAGTTTAAAAAAATGGGCAGAAGACATGAACAGACATTTCTCCAAAGAAGACATACAATTGGCTAAAAGACATATGGAAAAATGCTCTACATCACTCATCATCATGGAAATACAAATCAAAACCATAATTAGGTACTACTTCACACCTGTCAAAATGGCTAAAATTAACAAGTCAGGAAATGACAGATGTTGGCAAGGATGTGGAAAAAGAGGAACCCTGTTACACTGTTGGTGGGACTGCAAACTGGTGCAGTCACTTTGGAAAACAGTACAGGGGGTCCTCAAAAAGTTAAAAATAGAACTACCTTATGGTCCACCAATTGCACTACCAGGTATTTATCCAAAGGATACAAAAATACTGATTCGCATGGGCACATGCATCCCAATGTTTATACCACCACTATCAACAATAGCCAAATGATGGAAAGAGCCTAAATGTTCATTGACTGATACATATATATATGTATCAGTCACATATATATATATATATATATCACATCTTCTTTATCCATATATCCATATATATATTTATAATGGGATATTACTCAGCCATCAAAAAGAATGAGATCTTGCCATTTGCAACAATATGGATGGAGCCACAGTGTATTATGCTAAGTGAAATAAGTCAGAGAAAGACAAACTGATTTCACTCATATGTGGAATTTAAGAAACAAAACCAAACAAAATGGATGAACATAAGGGAAGGAAAAATAAAATAAGGTAAAAACAGGGAAGGAGGCAAACTGTAAGAGAGTCTTAGCTATAGAGAACAAACTGAGGGTTGCTGGTGGGGAGGGTAGTGGAGAAGATGGGATAAATGGGTGATGGGTATTAAGGAAGGCACTTGTTGGGATGAGTACTGGGTGTTGTATATAAGTGATGAATCACTAAATTATACTCCTGAGACCAATATTGCACTATATGTTAATTAACTTGAATTAAATAAAAACTTGGGGAAAAATTCACTCCTTATAATGTGGCCCTCCTACAGATGGTAAGGACCCAGCTATGCCACCTGCAATCAGACAAGTTGCAGGACACCCATATTTTGTTCAAGGAGAGGTGTCCAATGATCATGTGCTTGGATATAGCTGAAATGTTAAATTGCTATAAACGCTGCTAAGCACTTTAAATTTCTGTGTTTATCTCCTGTAGACTAGATATAAGCAAATTGGCAGTGGTTCAAGGAACACACTTTGAATAATACTGCTATAGGGAAACTGCAATGAAGACAAGGAAAAGGATTGGGAGTTTATAAAGGAACAGAAGAGAGGAGGAGAAAAAGGAGACCTTGGATTTGTGAAAGACTAGGGAAGTTTTAAGAAAGAAGAAATTAACTCTGTCAACTGCAAGATAGTCAAGTAGAGTGAAGACCAGAAAGAAGCCATTGAATTGACAAGTAGGACACTTGTAACCTTTGAAAGAGTGATTTTAGTGGAGTACTGATGGTGAAGGAAGATTAGGAAAAGCTTCTTTGAAGAATCTGCAGAATTTCTAAATTTTTAAAAAATCTTTATTTTTGAGACAGAGAGCGAGCAGCGGAGGAACACAGAGAGAGGGAGACACAGAATCTGAAGCAGGCTTCAGGCTCTGAGCTGTTAGCACAGAACCTGACTCAGAACTTGAACTCACAAACTACAAGGGGATGACTGAGCTGAAATCAGTCGCTCAACTGACTGAGCCACCCAGGCACCCTGAATCTGCAGAATTTCTAATATTTCTTTGGTTGTGCAACAGAAAGCTGTGGGGAATATAAAACTTTTGATCCATCCAATTGTTCCTGAGTTGTGTGTAAGGATTTTTTATTTTATTTGAGTTGTGTGTAAGGGTTTTATTTTATTTTAATTCTATAAGTTTATTTATTAACTTTGAGAGAGAAAGTGTGAGTCAGGGAGGGGCAGAGAGAGAGAGAGAGAGAGAGAGAGAATCCAAGCAGGTTTCAGATTGTCATTGCAGAGCCTGACTCAGGACTCAACCCCAAGAACTGTGAGATCGTGACCTGAAAGTTGGATGCTTAACTGACTGAGCCCCCCAGGTGCCTGGTGTGTAAGGATTTTAAATGTAGTGGAGAACATAGTTAAATTAATCCATGGTAAAGATAGAAATCATTTTGCAAACTGAAAATTCTCTCTGATTTATCACAGTTGTGGTAAATCCAGAGGTTGATAAACTGGGTTTAAATAAAGCAAGTCATATCTACAAACAGAGAGTCCTAGAACTTTCCTCTGCTCTCTTGGCATCTCTACTTTTAGCAAACAAGCATTTCCTGTGTGCCTAACACTGTGTTGGCTACTACAAAGCTATAATGATACCTAAGATTTGGTCTCAATCCTGAAGGGGCTCATAGGAAAAATCATTCATAATGCCTTCTGGTAGAAACAACTGAAAACCCCAGCTCAGTTGAGGTCAGCCCCAGGGTTGGTCAAATCAGACCCAGCTATCACAGAGATGGCGGTTTTTTTTTTTTTTAAACTATTACTGTAACATCATTAACATTTCTGCCTTGTCCTCAGGTCAGTTTGCCTTAAGTCACAAATAGCTGCAGCAACTGTTCAAGTGTCACATTCTCATGATAATAAAGGGCAGGAGAGCTGTGTCATCTCCATATGTCATTTTATCAGGCTGCCAGCAGACAACCTTTGATCTTGGAAAGTCCAAAACCGTATCCTGAGCTCCTGCCTACACTAACCCAGGCAAGGTGAATAGGATTACCACTTTGATGGTACTTATTCTTTGTAGCTGAGGCTGGGTATGAGCCCTACCTCTGACAAGCTTTGGCCCCAGAGAGACTGTTCCTGAACTTGGGCCGGACTGGCTGTTGAGTAGGCCAATGATTGCCAAACCCTTTCACATCCTGACATATTATCATGGTATATACAAAAGATAGTAATCCATTGTACAACTCACTAAGATAAAGCCGAGGCTTGCAGCCATGACTTGCCCGAAGGCTCTCCCTGCTTCAGCCCTGTTCAGCTGTTCCAAGGATAAGGGGATTCACATCAGAACACAATTATAGATATATTTTTTAAAATTTAAATATTTATTTAATTTTGATAAAGAGAGACAGAGCGTGAGCAGGAGAGGTGCAGAGAGAAAGAGACACAGAATCTGAAAGAGCCTCCAGGCTCTGAGCTGTCAGCATAGAGCCTGACACGGGGCTGGAACTCACAAACCGTGAGGTCATGACTGGAGTCAAAGTCAGACAATTAACCGACTGAGCCAACCAGGCGTCCCAGAACACAACTATTTTATTCACAGTGCCTCAGTTGGGAAGCTCTGACTGGGCAATCCACTGGGTCTGCCAAAGAGAGAAAAATGTGTATTCATATTAGAGAGTATTATGCAGTAAATATCAACAAACAGAAGAGACACAGCTTCTAAACCAGTTTGATGGTGTAAGCCCTTCCAGCAAGTTCTCTGATGTCTTCGTGCCTCTTTGCACGTGCTCCTCTCTTCTGCGTGCATTCTTTATCAACACAATGTAATGGTTAAGCAGAGTGAAATACATCTGGGTTCAAATCCTAGGCAACCCATCAGCTCTGCAATGCTGGGCAAATTAATTAACACTTCTGAGCGTGTTTCCCCATCTGGAAACAAGTGATACTACTACTCACTTCAAAGGGTTGTTTTTGAGAATTAAGGTAAGTAGGTAAAATGGCCACGTAAGCCCTCCTTACAAGTTAGGTCCGCCTGGCAAACTTCGATTCAGCTGCCACCGCTTCTCTGAAGATCTGCCATAGACATTTCGATGCTGCCTTGTTTTCACACTGCTATTAAAACATTTATCACACTACAATCTGCTCTTTACCCACTCCCGCTCTCTCCTTCCCTAAATAGCGACCCTAAAAGGCCAGTAATTGTTCTATACTCTCCACCTCCCAGTGATCGTCAAAGTTCTGTTTGTGTCAGCCGTTCCACAAAGGTTTGTTTTTGTTTTGACCGATTCTGCGTAACGGATTGGGCGGGAGGAGTTTGGTACTGAGGCGCGGCACCGCCCACTGAGCGAGAGGGGCGTGCCCGCCCTGGGTGCGCACGCTTGATACTCCCGGCGGGGCCGGAGCCGCAACCCCAGATCAACCCACAGATAAAAATGGGGCCCAATCTCACGCACCAGACTGTGCTGTGCCCCGTTACCGGCACCCAGGCCTGGTGGGGAGAGTTTCGAGTTGAGACAGGTCCCGGCGGCGGCCGCTGCCCCAAGAAGAGCGCGTCGGCCCAGGCCGGGGACCCCACGCCCAGCCCGCCCGATCTCACGCCCCCGCCCAGCACACCGCTGGGCGCCCCGGTTCCTTCCAGCCGCCGGCGGGCCCGGGAGCCTCGCGGACGTGACGCCGCGGGCGGAAGTGACGTTTTCCCGCGGTTGGACGCGGCGCTTGGTTGCCGGGCGGGGGAGGGCTTGTCCGGTTTCTCTCAGGGGACGTTCAAATTATTTTTGTAACGGGAGTCGGGAGAGGACGGGGCGTGCCGCGACGTGCGCGCGTCCTCCTTTCCCGGCTCTTCGCCACCATTCACTGGCTCCTACCCTGGGGCGAGTCATGCCGCCCAAAACCCCCCGGAGAGCCGCAGCCGCCGCCGCCGCCGCAGCCGCCGCCGCTGCCGCCGCCGCTGCCGCCGCCGAGCCCCCGGCGCCGCCGCCGCCGCCGCCCCCTCCTGAAGAGGACCCCGAGCAGGACAGCGGCCCTGAGGACTTGCCTCTGCCCAGGTGAGCGAGTGGAGCCGCGGCGGGCGCCTCGAGAGAAGGGCGCCTTGAGAGTGCGTCGGGGCGGGCACCCCAGCGTTTAGGCGGGGGCGCGTCTCCGCGCCTGCCGTGTCCCGGCGGGAGGAGGATTCTCCCCTGTCCCCCACCACCACGGAGCGCCTGGAGGAGGGTGACAGGGGTCTGGGTTCGGGGGCGAGGGGAGGGAATCCGGGAAGGGTCTCGGCTCCAGCTTGACAGGTGTCGGGCGGGTGGGGCTCGGGTCCCTGAGCAAAGTGACAGGTGCCGCCTTTCCTCCTCCAGGCGGAAAGGCTCGCCGGCGGCGGGTGTTTTCGAGGCGCCATCGAACGCAAAAAAGAAAAATGACTGACTAGTGTCTGGTGGAGAGTTTGTCTCCTGTTGAGATTTGTAGCATTTCGGTGGTCGCGTTTGACTTTCTGTTTTGGTCTCTTGCGATGCAACAGCTGAAAGTGTTTTCCTCTGGGCGTGCACTGCATCTGAAGCCCAGTCCTGGGAGAGGCGAACCAGGAAAGCCATCGAACGTAAAGTGCAGGGTCCTGCATGTCAGTTGCCTCCAGGGTGCTCGGCTGAGGTTTTCTTGTAACAGAGCTTTGAGGTCTTGGGGATTCAGAGCCATCGGTGGTGACTTGGAGGATCATAACACTTGAGAGGAACTGCCGTATGGGCAAAAGTTTTATGAGACTTTTGGTTTAAGTGCTTAAAAGTTTCTGAACTTTTATTCCTGTCGCATAAAACTCTTCTGTGTTAAGCTTCAGCTTTTTTCATTGTTTCTTACATTTTGTCTTTGAGCCAAACACCATCCTTGTGTTTTCTCTCTCTTTCTCTTTCTGTCTCTGTTTGGGTACAAAATTAGTGATGTTCATGTGCTCACATTAAACTCCCCCCCCCCCCCGTGGAATCTAAATTTAGGCGAGGCCATGATAATGTAGTAGAACATGAGAAGGAGATATTTATTGTATTGCAACATCTTATTTTTCTGGATTCTGATACTTTATGGTTAAAAAGCTAAGATTGAAAGAGTGTGATTGCCTTTATTATTGTCAGTACTGGTCCTACTTTGAGACTATGTATACATTGCAGGGAAATGGAACTCCTTTCTGTCCCTCATTACTTCCTCTCCCGTTCTTGTCCATTACCAAGTCCTATTCTTTCAACTTCGCAGACACAGTTCAAGCATGTTGTAAAAGATTGGAACGGGCTTTTGGGATAGCGTGTGAAAGGCTATTAAAAATCCGTCTGTTTAAGTGGATTGTTTTATGGGTCAGTAAAAAATCGTACTCACTACTTTTTTAAAAAATCTGAAATGATTCTGGGAGAAGACGGAAGTATGTATCCAGTACTTGAAAGTTTCCATTTGGGAAAAGCAGTAAATATACCTTGAAGAATTCCCTGGTATCCACAGAGCTTTTGGAGCATTCTCCATTATTGCAGAGTAACTAGAAATCTTGAAATTGTGGCCATCACTTGGGAAAAGAAGGCCTTTCTTCCCTGACCCAAAATTATTTTATATAATCTTTAAATGATGCAACTATCAAAAATTCTCCTGTAAGTCAAAACCACACAAAATACACTGTCTTGATTATCCTTACCCACAAAAGTTTTCATTAGTATGGGCAGTTCAACTCTGATGATAGCAGTTTAGCAAGAGCACAACCACTGGCTGGCAGTCTGAAGCCTAGCAGTTTGTTTAGGGATGGATTCAGGGCTCACTCTCCCTGTACTTTTGAATGAAAGACTCTGTTTCTACCTTTGACAGTTGAGATCGTCTTTCTGCTGCATTTTTTTCTGGCCTAAGTGGTAAAGTTAGAAGGGAACCTTCCCTAGGAATAGCACTTAACCCCAATCAGTGACATAATCAAAAGTTAATTATGTTTTGAAGGAGGGTTGGTAGTCTAGAATAGTGGTTAAGAGCATGGATCATGGAGTTAAATTGTTGAATTTCCCACTTATTGACCATTACCTAGTTGAGTACTCTAATTTCTCTGTTTTGGTACTTATCTGTAGAATAATAATAATATTCTAGTATTTATCTAATAGGCTGATGTGCAGATTCCACTGAAATTATGCACTTAAGGTACTTTGTACAGGGTCAGAGTAAAAACTAAAAAATTAGTAGTTATTGATCATACTATTGTTGTTATTATTATTAGTGTCAAATAGCCTTTAAATGAATAAAAAGGAACTAGCCAATGAGAAATTATTGACTACCTATCATGAGTAAGGAAGATTGACGAGAAAAGGATAAAATAAGCTTGGCAATAGTTTATGTTAAGTTAATCATTATGTAAGAAATGCTAGTAGGTTGAGAGATTATGTGAGACATTGGTAAGTGTAGACTGCATTTTTGCAAAGTCGCTGATACTAAATTCTGTAATATTATATATGGATTTTCCTCTTTTTGCCTTTACTGTCATCCCAATTTTCCCATACACCTTTAGCTATCATGCTTACTTACTTTTACAGAGCTGTTTTTCTGCTCTGAAGTGTATGTGATTCACTTAAACATCTTTCACTGTGTGGTATTTTTGTTGGAAAGACTATGAAAAAAATGTTTAAAATTCTACCTGTAGTTTTTTTCAAAGATAAATAAGATATTTTAAAATAGTAATGCTTTTTTTTTTTTTTTTAAAAACAGTGCTGTTACCTGCAAACCATTGAAACAAATAGTTTGATTTGTAAGTATATGCCTATTATATATCTATTTTTACCTGGCAGGCTTGTATTTAAAGAAACTGAAGAACCTGATTTTACTGCATTATGTCAGAAATTAAAGATACCAGATCATGTCAGAGAAAGAGCTTGGTTAACTTGGGAGGAAGTTTCATCTGTGGAAGGAGTGTCGGTAAGGATTTCCTTAACATATTTTGAAAAAAATTTTCTTATTTAAAGAATGATTTTGGAAAAGAGAAAAAATAAAAGATAGTAATAATTCTTTTATCCAGTAATAATTAGGTTATTCTGATAGCATTAAGTTTTTAGCATTAAAAGTATTTTAAAGCAAATATTAGATATCATATTTTATTCATACATATTTCACTCTGATACAAAGTTATTGAAAAGCAAAGCCATACCTTATAAAATAACCTTTACAATCTTATAATATGCTGTGCTTAAATTTCCCGATTGTTTCAGAATTAGTTTTGTTAGAATTTAGAATCTTTGATAGCATTGATACATTTCTTCCATTTTTTTCTTTGGATAAGTATATTTGTGTGTATGTCTACTACTACTACTAACATCAGCAAATAATTACTATTTTATTTGTTCTGGTGGAATATCATAAGCATTTTGCAAATAACTCCTCCAACAGTCCACTGAGATTGAATAAAAAACCTTTATTTTACGTGTAAAATGTAAAATCTTGATTTTATAGAAAGTGATACTGAAGTAGAATGAGATTAACTTGACCAAGGTCTCTGGCTAATAACATTAAATGCACAGATTTGGGATCATACATGTAGTTATATATAGTTACATGTAATAGTTTTGTGTATTGTTTAAAAAATTTTTTCTCCACCCAAGCATTTTATTGTTAAAAATTTTTGATATTTAATAATGTTTCCATTGGTACTATAATACTTAATACATTAGATACATTTTACTTTTTTAACTTTTACTGTTGTTAGATATTCCCCCCCCCCCAACTTTTTGGCACATAAAATGATATGATAAACGTCCTTATTCATAAGAATAAAGCCTGACCAAAGTAAGTCCTTGATAATTTGTTAAATTAATGAATGAAACTCTATTAGAATATATTTTGAATTTGTCAAAAGCTATGAATATTTATAAAACTTTTGGTATTGTTAAATTACTCTAGACAGATACTTTTAATGAATTTACTTATCAGCATTATATTAGTGTACATGTCTGCTTTCACTGATCGGATTAATACAACAAAATATGTGTTTGTACATCTCATAAAAATATTTAAAACCATTACAAAATCTGGTATCTTAGACCATTTGGGCTACTGTAACAAAATACCACAGACTGGGTGGCTTATAAACAACAGAAATTTATTTCTCACAGTTCTAATGGCTAGGAAGTCCAAGATCATGGTGCTGGCTGATTCTCTGTGTGAGGGCCTATTTCCTGCTTCATAGACCGTGCCATGTCACTGGCCTCACATGCTGGAAGGGGTGGCAGCTTTCTTGAGCCTCTTTTATAAGGATACTAGTTCCATTCATTAGGACAGAGGCCTTCTGACCTACTCACTTCCTAAAGGCCACAACTCCTAATACCATCATATTGGGCATTAGGTTTTAAGCATGTGAATTGTGGGGAACACAAGCATTTGGTGCATAGCATCTGGTAATAAAAAAGAGAAAATGAATCCAGTTTCAAAGACCTGAACATAATCTGGAATTCTTACTAAAATGGGAGGAATATTGAAATACCTTGGATGAATGACTTTGGGATTATCTTCCCAAAGCATTGTATGTATATTTTCACTGATTTGGGTACTTCACCTAACAGTTTTTTTTGTGCACGTGCAGTTAAAGGTAGTCATAGCTCCGTCACTTTTCACTCATAAATGCAAATTTTCAGAAAGTTGGGAAGGAGTAGCAGATTATAGAGAGAATTGGATAATAAAGCTAGTTTCCAATTTATAAGTGGGTTCTGTTCCCAGTCTCTTTATAAGTACAGTATAGTAGTTAGGTTTCCAGGCTGGTTCACATAAAACTTTTTTGTGCTGAACTGTAACAGTAATAGTTTTCATCATAGAGGCCCTTTTAGGCTTCAGACTTGACAACAAGTACAAATAAATATTACTACTTTCTTACTATATACTTTTCTCCTAATGGAGCTAATGATGGGACTAGGGAAGAAATTATTCTTGGTGGTATGTTGGAGGAAGACAAGGAAGGAATTTCATGTTATCTTTGGGATATTGAGTACTTATTTTTTTTTAGGGGTGTATGACAGAAGAGGGTGTGGTATTATTCTGTTATAATTACTAGACATTTACCTAGAAATATTGTTTTTAGAGATATTTAAGGTTTTGAGGGTGGGCCTAAGAATTTAACCTCTGTTTTTTTTTTTTTTTTTTTTTTTTTTTTTTTTTTTTTTTTAAAAAAAAAAAAAAAAAAAAAAAAAAGAATTTAACCTCTGTTTATACAATAATATATAAGGGAGAATGTGACAGTGTGTGCAGAGAAGTGAATGTAATGACACAATGAATCAGTTTCTGATGCAGCTGTTGTGTTAAAGCTCTTCTAGATAGCAGTTGGCTATCGTCTGTGAAACAAGAGGAGGCATTTAGTAACTTGGGTACTCTGGCAACTGAAAGTAGATGTTTATTGGAATAAAGGATGGGTTAAGAGCAAATATTTGTCATCAGACTAGACTGACTCAAGTCTCAGTCCTACCATTTACAAGTTACCTAAATCTCCAAGTCTTAGTTTTGTTATTTGTGTAAAGGATTAACAATAATTTCTGGATCTTGGAGTTATAATGTGGATTAAATACCTTTATGTATACAAAACACTTGTTAGTATAAATGAATGCCCATATTAAATTATGCAACCAGAATAATTTGACCTGAGAAACACCCCAGAAAATTTTATATTGATAAAAATTTTTAGAACAACTTAAGAATCTGTTAAAACACTTTAAAATTTTAAAGTTTTTATGTAAATTCCAGTTTGTTAACATACAGTGTAATATTAGCTTCAGATGTATAATATAGTGATTCAGCACTTATGCACAACACCTGGTGCTCATCACAAGTGCCCTCTTCAATCCCCATTACCTACTTAACCAATGTCCCACCCACCCAAACCAATTTTGTTTCTTGGTTTACGTCTTTATTTTTCTTTTTCCCTTTGCTTATTTGTTCTGATTCTTAAATTCCACATATGAATGAAATAATATGTGTCTTTCTCTGATTGACTTATTTCACTTAGCATACCACTCTCTAGCTCCATCCATGTAATTGTAATTTTTATGTCTGAGTAATATACTATTGTATATGAATACTACATCTTTTCCATTCATCAGTTGATGGACACTTGGACTGTTTCCATAATTTGGCTATTGTAAATAATGCTACTGTAAACATTGGGGTATCTTTTTTAATTAGTATTTTTGTATTCTTTGAGTAAATACCTAGTAGTGGAGTTGCTGGATTATAGGGGAGTTATATTTTTAACTTTTTGAGGAACCTCCATACTGTTGTCCAGAGTGGCTGTACCAGTTTGCATTCCCACTAACGGTGCATGGAGTTGCCCTTTCTCCACATCCTTCCAACACCTGCTGTTTCATGTGTTGTTGATTTTAGCCAGTATGATAGGTGTGAGGTGGTATCTCATTGTAGTTTTGATTTGTGTTTCCCTGATGATGAGTGAAGTTGAGCATCTCTTCATATGTCTGTTGGCTATCTGTATGTCTTCCTTAGAAAAATGTCTATTCATGCCTTCTGCCCATTTTTTAATTGGATTATTTGTTTTTTGGGTGTTGAGTTTTATGTTCTTCATATGTTTTGGATACTAACCCTTTATCGGATATATAATTTGGGAATGTCTTCTCCCATTCCTGTGGTTGCCTTTTAGTTTTGTTGATTCTTTCCTTTGCTTTGCAGAAGCTTTTTATCTTGAAGAGATCCCACTAGTTCATGCTTGGTTTTCTTTTCCTTGCCTCAGGAGACATAACTAGAAAGAAGTTGCTATGGCCAATGTCAAGGAGATTATTATTTGTGTTCTCCTCTAGGATTTTGATGGTTTCCTGTCTCACATTAAGGTCTTTCATTCATTTTGAATTTATTTTTGTGTTCAGTGTAAGAAAGTGGCCTTGTTTCATTCTTTTGCATGTTGCTGTCCAGTTCTCCCAGCACCATTTGCTACAGACTGTCTTTTTTCCATTGGATATTATTTCCTGCTTTGTTGAAGATTAATTGACTATATAATTGTGGGTTCATTTCTGCATTTCCTTTTCTGTTCCATTGATCTGTGTGTCTGTTTTTGTGCCACTATTGTTTTAAACACTTCAGCTTTGTAGTATAACTTCAAGTCCAGTATTGTGATGCCTCCAGCTTTGCTTTTCAAGAAATGATAAGAACCATATGGTCATTTCACTATTTGTAGATGACACTGTACTCTATATAGAAAACTTATATTTATTGACCAATAAACTGCTAGAACTGTTACATGAATTCAGTAAAGTCACAGGATACAAAATGAACGTACAAAAATCTGTTCCATTTTTGTATACCAATAATGAAACAGAGAAAATAAAATTAAGGAATCAATCTCATTTACAATTGCACCCAAAACAATAAGATACTTAATAAAGATGAAGCACCTGGTTGGCTCAGTCGGTTAAGCTTCCAACTTTGGCTCAGGTCACAATCTCATGGTCTGTGGGTTCAAGCCCCACGTTGGGCTCGGTGCTGACAGCTCAGAGCCTGGAGCCTGCTTCGGATTCTGTGTCTCCCTCTCTGTCTCTGCCCCTCCCCCACTCATGCTCTGTCTGTCTCTTTCTCTCTCAAAAATAAATAAACATAAAAAGTTAAACCTACCAAAGCGGTGAAAGACCTGAATTAAAAAAACTATAAAACACTGAGGAAAGAAATTGAAAGGACACCAAGAAGGGAAAAGACATTATGTTCTTCTGGGTTGGAAGAAAAAATACTGTTAAAATGTCTGTACTACCCAAAACAATCTACACATTTAGTGCAATTCCTCTAAAAATACCAACAGGTTTTTTTCTCAGAGGTTAGAACAAAGTCCTTAAATTTGTATGGAACCACAAAAGACCCCAGATAGCCAAAGTTACCCTGAAAATAGTTGAATTTATAAATGTATGTGTAATGATTTTGATGTGCTTTTGCTAAAATTTAAGGAAAGTTTGTGGTGTTTTGTTTAGAAAAGTATTTTTTCCTTTTTGTATAAATGTTTAATGTATGGAATATTAGTGATTACTGGCATTAGATTAGATAGTGTTCATACTGCATATAGCTTATAAATAAGGGACTTTTCATTAAGAAATTAGGAGTGCTGTTCATGTTAGGATTTACAGTGAATCAGTTAGAATTTTGTTTTCTTCTGCATCTTAAATTATTTCATGGCAGAATGGAGAAGAGACTTTGCACCTAGAAGCAGGAAACTTTTGAGTGCAGTGGTTGTAATGTGGCTGTAGGATTTTAGGTTAATCGGTTAATTCTCCAAGTCTCCGTTTGCTCATCGGTAAAGCAGAAATGATGCCTGAATGCCAGACTCTTAGGGTTTTGTGTGTGTATGTACATTCAAGAGCTATGAAATATATTGTCCTTGATAGATGCATTTGTTTTTGTGATACGGTCATTATACTTAGAGAAATAATGAAAATGAATAGTTTGGAATTGGAGTAACACTAGCCATTCCATGTAAGTTATACAGTACTACAGACATATGAAGAGTTTTTTAAAATAAAGGTAAAAAGCAGAATATTTAAAAACCTAAGTGTAATAGAAGGGATCTACTTATTACTAGTACTATATTTGCCCTTTCTATTTGAATATGGTGCTCATATTCTTATTGTGTGTGAGTAATGCTGAGAAAGTCATTTAAGAACATATTTGTGAATGTTATATTTTGTCTTACAGATATAGGCTATTGGCAACTTCTTTGATTTCTGATTCTACTTCTGGTTTTAATTTTTTACATCTTATTGAGACTGTAAGAGATTTATAAAAATAGGTTAATAGTGTGAACTCTCATATACTTCTTAATCCGTTATTAACTATATTTCTCCCTGACTCCGGATTATTTTAAAGTAAATCCAGATACGTTGTTTCACCAATAAATATTTCAATATGCATGATATTTTATTCTTTTTTCTAAAGTTTATTTATTATGAGAGAGAGAATCCCAAGTAGGTTCTGTATTACCAGCATGGAGTTCTATGTGGGCCTAGAACTCATGAACTGCAAGATCATGAGCTGAGCCAAAATCAAGAGTGGGATGCTTAACCCACTGAGCCATCCAGGCACCTCTTCAGTATGCATGATTTTCTTTCTTTTTTTTTTTTTTTAATATTTTTATTTCTAGGAGAGAGAGAGAGACAGCGTGAGCAGGGGAGGGTCAGAGAGAGAGGGAGATACAGATTCTGAAATAGGCTCCAGGCTCTGAGCTGGCAGTCAGCACAGAGCCCGACATGGGGCTCGAACCCACGAACCGCGAGATCATGACCTAAGCAAAAGTCGGACGCTAACCGACTAAGCCACCCAGGCGCCCCTTCATGCATGATGCAGTATGCATGATCTTCAAAAAAAGATTTCTGTTCATCACCTCTAACAAAATTAATGAAAATTTTCTATTAAATATCCAGTGTTCAGAAGTTCGCAATTACTTCATAAATTTTTTTCAGTGCTCTAAAAAAAGGATTCAGATGAAATTCATATATTGTGATTGTTTGACTTGTGTCTTAAATCTCTTAATCTGTAGGTTTTACCTCCCACTTCTGTCCCCCATTCGTTTCTTTTCTTACAGTTTATTTGAAGAAACTGCATTGTGTATCCTGTAGAATTTCCTACAGTGTATGTTTTGCAGATTGCATCTCCTTCATTGTTTAACATATTTAACTAATTCTCTGTATTTGCTGGAAATAGATCAGGCCTAGAGGTCTGATCAGATCCTGGTTTGATATTTTCTGGAAGAAATACTTAAGAGAGATTTTTGTGGATGCCCATTGGGAGGCACATATCTTGTTAATGTCTCTCTCTCTCTCTCTCTTATTTTATGTAAGCAATTATTGATCACCATTGACTGGATCCATAGGGGTTGCTAAAACTTTATCCTTCCTCTTTCAACTGTTAGTGGTAATTCTGTAAAGAGAAACTTTCCTCCATTAACTGTTCTTATTCTAAAGTATAGTTCATTCAGGGAAGGAAGGATAGATAAGTGCTTTGTAGTTTGCTTTTACTAACTACTTTTTAAATGAACAAATTTGTTCTGTAAGGTCCTCCAAAGATGGCCAATGATTATAATCATCTTTTCAAGTATTATGTTGACAGTACCAGTAGACCAGTTTGGGTATACATAGGTGTTTAATAAGATATTCAATAATTGACATATTTTATAATAATGTTATATAAATGGGATCGTATAATATTTAGCCTTTGGGATTGGCTCTTTTTCATTCAGCATAATTCCCTGGAGAATCATTGAAGTCGTATATCAACATATTAGTTTGATAGGGCTGGTATAACAATACTACAGACTGGGTGGCTTAACAGAAATTTTGTCATGTTTCTGGAGACTAGAGGTCCAAGTTAAGGTGTCTGCAGATTTGGTTTCTTCTGAGACCTCTCTCTTTGTCTTGCAGGTGGCTGCCTTCTCCTTGTGTTCTAGAATGGTTTTCCTATGTGCACACATTCCCTGTGTGTTTTTTGTGTGTCCAAATTTCCCGTTCTTTTAAGGACACTAATCAGGTTGGATTAGGGCTCACCAGATGTCCTCATTTTAATTTACTGTGCCACCCTGAAGCCCTGTCCTCAAAAATAGTCACATTCTTGGGTACTTAAGGTTAGGACTTCAACATATGAGTTTTGGGGGGTGGGGAGCACAAGTCAGCTCATTGCAATTTATTGTTGTTTAGTAGTATTCCATGGTATGGCTGGACCGCAGTTTGTTTAACCATTCAGTCATTGAAAGATACCTGCTTTATTCGTAGGTTTTAGCTGTTGTGAATACAGCTTCTGTGAACATTTGCATATAGGTTTTTGTATAGATCCCACTTTTGATTTTTCTAGGAGATAAATAACCAAGAGTGCAATTGCTGGTCATATGGTATGGTCATACAGGCTTAATTGTGGAAGAGCTGCCAAACTTCATTCCAAAGGAGCTGTACCATTTCGTTTTCCTGCCATCAATATATGGATGATCCGGTTTCCCTGCATCTTTGCTAACATTTGGTGGTTTGACTTTTTTTTATATTAGCCATTTTTTTCAGTATATAGTGATACCTCATTGTGGTTTTCATTTACATTTTTCTGATGGCTAATGATATGGAATACTTTTTAATAGACTTTTCATTTTAGAATAGTTTTAGGTTCACAACAAAATTGAGCAAGAGGTACAGAGATTTCCCATAGTCTCCCTGCCCCCACAAGTGCTTAACCTTTTCCACTGTTACCATCCCCACAAGAGTGCTACATTTGTTACGGTTGATGAACTAATACTGACACATCCTTATCACCCAAAGTCCATGGTTGCTGAAGGTCTTCTAAATGTGCTTATTTGCCTTTTGTTTATCATCATCAGTGAAATGTCTCCTTATGTTTTTTGCCCATTTTGAGTTTCCATAGGTTTTCTACATTCACAGCTATGTCATGTGTGAATGACAGCTTTATTTCTTCCTTTCTAATCAAATTGTTCTTTTTTTTTTCTTGCCTGTTCCACTGGATAAGATACCAATACAGTATTGAATAGAAGTGTTAAGAGTCCCTGCTCTTAGAAAGAAATCATTCTGTCTTTAACCATTAACTATAATGCTAAGAATAGGTTTTTCTTAGGTATCCTTTATCCGATTAAGGAATTTTCTTTCTATTCCTGGTTTGCAGATTTTTTTTTATATCAGAAATAAATGTTGGATTTTGTCAAATGTTGTTTTTTTCTGAATCTATTGTGATGATGATATTTTTCCTTTATTAGACTATTGATATGATGAGTAATATTGACTGTTAAAACAACTTTCCATTCCTGGATAAATTCTACTTGATCATGAGAGAGTATCCCTTTAATATGTTGTTGGATTTGATTTAGAATTAAGAGTTACTAATTTTTGATTATGTATTCATGAGGGATATTGGCCTATAGGTTTCTCTTTTTGGTTATGGGTTTTTTTTTCTAGTTTTTTTTCCTTCAATTTTTGTTAGATGTTATGACAGAATAATGCTGGCCTTTATGGAATGAATTGGGAAATATTTTATTCTCTTCAATTTTTTTGTAGAGTTGGTATAAAATTGATATTGTTTGTTAAATGTTAGGTAAAATCATATAGGTTCAAGGATTTTTTTTTGTGGGAAGGTTTTTAACTAAAAATTCAATTTCTTTATTTTTTATTACATTTTTAAATGTTTATTTTTGAAAGAGAGACACTGAGCATGATTGGGGGAGGGGCAGAGAGAGAGGGGGAGATACAGAGTCTGAAGCAGGCTCCAAGCTCTGAGCTGTCAGCGCAGAGCCCAATGCAGGGCTTGAACCACGAACTGTGAGATCATTACCTGAGATGAAGTCAGAGGCTTAACCAACTGAGCCACCCAAGTGCCCCTAAATTCAATTTCTTTAAATAGATATGGGCAGTTCAGTTTTATTACTATTTTAGTGAGTGTGGACAATGTATGTTTTTCAAGGAACGTGTCCATCTAACTTTGTGAATTGGAATAAAATTGTTTATAATGTTCTTTTATTATTATACTTTACTATATCTTAATATTAATAAATTTTACTATTAATACATCTTACATGGCATGTATCCTATATTATTTATTTAATACATGATGAAATTATTCTCTTTATCCCCCATGTTTTTTGCTCTGAAATCTTTTTCTAATATTAATATAGACAGTTAAGCTCTCTGTTGATAAGTGTTTAGTATTGTATACCTTTTTAAAAACATTTTTTACTTTTAACCTCATTGTATCTTTATTCATTTGACCCTTGCACAACATGGGCTGGAAGTAGGTGGGTCCACTATACATGGACTCTTTTTTTCAGTAAATACAGTCCAGTACTATAAATGTATTTTCTTTTCCTTATGATTTTCTTAGTAACATTCTATTTTCTCTAGTATATAATACATGTAACAAATTATGTTAGTCAGCTGTATATATTATCAGTAAGGCTGCTGGTCAGCAGTAGGCTGTTGGTAGTTAAGGGGAAGTCAAAATTATACTTGGATGTTCAGCTGCACAGGGGTCAGCAGCCTTAACTCCCATGTTGTTCAGGGGTCAACTATATTTAATGTGGATGGGTTTCTGGTAGGCAGCCTAGAGTTGAGTCAGTCTTTGCCTAATTTGAGTTTTCAGACCATTGACATTTAATGTGATTTTTGAAATGATTGGGTTTAAATCTGCCACCTTGCTATTTGTTCCTACTTGTCTAACTTTTTTTCTTTTTTCCTTTTCCCTCTTTTTATGCCTTTCTTTGAATTAGCTATTTTTTACGATTCCTTTTTTTGTCATTTGTTGGCTTGTTAGCCATAACTTTTTTGTGTTATTTTATCCATCATTTCAGGGTTTATAGTATATATTTGAAACTTTTCATAGCCTATTTTTTTTTTCCTCAAGAGAAAGAAAACAGTTTTATTTTTGAACAGGCATTAAACCAAAATGTTATGCCCATCACAAGTAATGTGTGCTGAGAGACTTCAAAACAGAAGGAATCTTACCCTTTTATAGACAGGCAGTGACAGACCATTACATATATGCTTTTGAGATAAACAAGAACTAGTCTTCAAGTAAGAGGACTTGACAGTACCATTTGTCACGTGCAGTTCACTTTAGAGTCACTTGGTAATGGAAGTGACAATCTGTGTTAGTTAATTGGCTTTATCCAAAGGAAAAACAAACTCCTCACATTTTATGACAAGAGGTAATTTTGCCTCTTAGAGCACAGTGCCTGCTAAAGTTCGGGTTCTCTTCTCCTACAGAGCCTGGGAGATAGTGGTGCTACCTTCCTTGATAGTTACATTTCAAAGAGATGGATCCTGGGTCCTTGAGAAAGACATCCCTGGGACAGAAAGCAGGCAAGAATCTTACTTAGCTTTTAAACGGTTTAAATACATAGCAGAAACAAGGAGCTTACAATTATGTTTTCTTTTTTTCTTTTTTAAATGTTTATTTTTGAGAGAGAAGAGAGAGCGAGCGAACACGAGCTGAGGAGGGGCAGAAACAGGTAGACGGGATGTGAAGCAGGCTCAGATTCATGAACCATGAGATCATGATGTGAGCCGAAGTCAAACGTTTAACCAGTTGAGCTACCCAGGTGCCCCTATAAGTTTTCTAAAGTAAATCCTCTAAGAAAAGGGGGGAGAGTCACTTCTCTTATTTTTAATTTGCATTTATCCTTACACCTGTCATCCCCTTTCTCTCCTCGTTTCTTTTTTTTAATTTACATTTTAATTAACATACAGTACAGTATTGGTTTCAAGAGTACAATTCAGTGATTCATTACTTACAACACTCAGTGCTCGTCACAACAAATGCCCTCCTTAGTACCCATCACCTATGTAGCCCATCTCCCACTCACCTCCCTCCATCAACTCACAATTTGTTCTCTGTCACTAAGAGTTTCTTGTATTTCTTTCCCTCTCTTCTCCTTCCTTCCTATATGTTCATCTGTTTTGTTTCTTAAATTCTACATATGAGTGAAATCATACAGTATTTGTCTTTCTCTGATTGATTTACTTTGCTTAGCATAGTACTCTGTAGCTCCATCCATGTTGTTGCAAATGGCAAGATTTCATTCTTTTTGATGGCTGAGTAAGATTTGTGCGCGCGCGTGTGTATATGTGTATGTACATATACCACATCTTCTTTATCTGTTCATCAGTTGATGGACATTGGACTCCCTCTATGGTTTGGCTATTGTTGATAATGCTGCTATAAACATTGGGGTCTATGTACTCCTTTGAATGTGTATTTTTGTATCCTTTGGATAAATACCTAGTAGTACAGTTGCTGGGTTGTAGAGTAGTTCTGTTTTTAACTTTTGAGGAACCTAAATACTGTTTTCTAGAGTGGCTGCGTCAGTTTGCATTCCCACCAACAGTGTAGTAGGGTTTCCTTTTCTCTGCATCCTCGCCAACATCTGTTGTTTCTTGTGTTGTTGATTTTAGCCATTCTGAGGTGGTTTTGTTGATTAGCCATCTAATTGTGGTTTTGATTTGTATTTCCTTGATGATTAGTGATGTTGAACATCTTTTCAGGTGTCTTTAGTCATCTGAATGTCTTATTTGGAAACATATTCATGTCTTCTGTCCCTTGTTAATTGGGTTGTTTTTTGGGTATTGAGTTTCATAAGTTCTTTATAGATTTTGGATACTAACCCTTCATCAGATATGTTGTTCACAAATCTCTTCTCCCATTCTGTATTTTGCCTTTGAGTTTTGGTGATTGGCACCTTTGCTGTGCAGCTTTTTATCTTGATGAAGCCCCAGTAGTTCAGGTTTGCTTTTGTTTCCCTTGCCTTCAGTGATGTGTTTGCTAAGAGGTTGCTGCCTGAGTTTTCCTCTAGGATTTTAATGGTTTCTTATCTTACATTTAGGTCCTTCATCCATTTTGAATTTATTTTTGTGCATGGTGGAAGAAAGTGGTCCAGTTTCAATCTTCTATGTGTCGCTGTCCATTTCACTGTTTGTTGAAGAGACTGTCTTTTTTCCTTTGGATATCCTTTCTTTGTTGAAGATTACTTGACCATATAGTTGCAGCATGGTCTATTTTCAAATGATTTTTACTACTGAATATATACTATAAAAATTATGTCAGTATACTTCCATTTTTTTCCCTCATGGTCTTTGTCCTGTTGTCATGTGTTATACATGTAAAATCCCGTAATATGGTGTTATTATTTTTGCTTTTAAACAATTACTTTTTGAAGAAATTTAAGTAATAATTATAAAGGAGTCGTCATAATAGCCATGTAGCTACCATTTCCGGTGCTTGTCATTCTTTTGTAAAGGGCCAGATTTCCATCTGGCATCATTTTCCTTCTGCTTGAAGGATTTTCCTTAACATTTTCTATAGACATCAGACAGGATGATGATTTCTGTCAGCATTTGTACATCTGAAAAAGTCTGTATTTTGCCTTAGTTTTTAAAATAGATTTTCACTGGTTAAAAAATTGTAGTTTGACTTTTTCCCCCCAGTACTTTAAAGATACTATCTTGCTGTGTTCTAGCTTACATTGTTTCCAAAGAGAAGTCTGCTGTCATCCAAATCTTTGTTTCTCTGTATATGAACATTTTTTAAATGTTTGTTTGTTTTTGAGAGAGAAACAGTGCAAGCAGGAGAGGAGCAGAGAGAGGAGGATACAGAATCTGAAGCAGGCTCTAGGCTCTGAGCTGTCAGCACAGCTCGAGGGGCTCAAACTCGTGAACTGTGAGTTTATGACGTGAGCTGAAGTTGGATGCTGAACTGACTGAGCCACCCAGGAGCCCCTGTTTTTTGTTTTTTCAAATTTATTTATTTTTGAGAGAGAGAGAAAGAGAGAGAGCACGAGCACACATGCACAGCAGCAGGATGGGGCACAGGGAGAGAGAGAGGAGGAGAGAGAATCCCAAGCAGGCTTCATACTGTACATGGAGCCCAATGCAGTGCTCAAACACACCAACTGTGAGATCATGACCTCAGTGAAAATCAAGAGTGGGATGCTTAACTGACTGAGCCACCCAGGCACCCCCTGCATGTGAAATGTATTTTATAATCTTCTCTTTCTCTAGGGAGTTTAAGCAATTTTTTTAAACATTTATTTATTTTTGAGAGAGAGAGACCAAGCAGGAGCAGGAGAGGGGCGGAAAGAGTTGGAGGCAGAATCCTAAGTTGACTCCAGGCTCTGAGTTGTCAGCACGAGCCCGACGCGGGGTTCCAACTCAAAAACTGCTAGATCCTGACCTGAGCCAAGGTCGGATGCTTAACTGACTGAGCCACCCAGGTGCTCTGGGAGTTTAAGCAATTTGATCCTGATCTTTAATGGTTGTAGTTTTTAAGATTTTCATGCTTGAGGTTCATTTTACTTCTTGAATGTGTAGGTTTATAGTTTTCAGACTCTTTCATAGGAAAAAGTTTGGCCATTATGTCTTCAAATAAAGCTTCTTTTGGTCTTTTTTCTTTCCTCTCTCATGGTCTCTCTCTCTCTAATATATTTAACTACTAGAAATTTTCTCACAGTTCATTGATTCTCTATTCAGAGTTTTGGTCTTCAGTTTACTGTGCATTTCATTTTGGCTGATTCTTTTTGCTTTGTCCTTAAATTTACCTGCCTTTAATTCCATTCCATATATTTTTCACTTCAGATTTTTAAATTTTCATATTTAGAAGTTTAATTTAGATGGTTTTTAAAAATATTTATTCTAAGTCTCTGCTTAATAAATCTTTGCTATGGCTCAGAGTTTGGCAAACTTTTTCTGTAAAGGGTGAGATAATACAAATTTTAGGGGATGTAACCTCTGTCATTGTAGCATGAAAACAGTCATAAAGTGTAAATGAATAAGTGTAGCTGTATTCCAACAACTTTATTTATAAAAATGGGCAGGCTGGATTTGATTGTAGTTTGCTGACCTCTGGGTTAGCTTCTTGAAAATATGAGGTACTGTTAAAAGAACTGTTTAATGCCTATATCTAGTAATTCTATATCTGAGTTTTAAAATTCTAATGGATTTTTTTCCTTTTTGTGGTTATTTTCCTGTTTTTTGTATATCTAATAATTTTTGTTCCTTGGCTGCTAGACATTGCAAATTTGTGTATTAGATATTTCATTTACTTTTGTATTCCTGATAATATTCTTGATCTTCTGGGTTCATTAAGTTTCTTGGACACAGGTTGATCCTTTCAGGTTTTACTTTTAAGATTTATTAGGTGACATTGGATAATGGGCTTAGGCTAGAGCAGGGATTCTCAACTTTGCCACTATTGACATTTTGGGCTGGATAATTTTCTGTTGCAGGGGCTATCTTGTACATTTTAGAAAGCTGAGGGGCGGGATGCCTGGGTGGGTCAGTCGGTTAAGTGTCTGACTTCGGCTCAGGTCATGATCTCGTGGTTTGTGGGTTCGAGCCCTGTGTTGGGCTCTGTGCTGACAGCTCAGATCCTGGAGCCTGCTTCAGATTCTGTGTCTCCCCCTCTCTCTACCCCTCCCATTCTCATGTTCTGTCTCTCACTGTCTCTCAATAACAAATAAATGTTAAAAATTTTTTTAAAAAGAAAGTTTAGGAGCCTGATCCCAGTCTTCCATCTACTAGATGCCTGTAGTACCCCTGCCCAGTTGTGATGACCGAATTTGTATCCAGATATTGCCATATGTCCAGTGGGAAGTAAAAACATCACTAGTTAACAACCACTTGTCTAGCATTAAATACTCTCTTTTGAGGTAAGCAAATACTCTCTTTTGAGGTAAGCCTCTTTAATGTATACTCCTTGTATTACCATGAGGTTTTCTCCTCTGGCCATTGGGAATAGGCACTTTTCCAGCCACACGGGCCATAAATGTTCCTCACCTGTGTGTGCTATTTGAGGAAGAATCCTTTGCAGATCTCTGGAGTTCTCTCTGTAGCTCTCCTCTCTTTTGTACTCTGCACTGTGAATTCTAGATGCTTTGACTTCCTCAGACTACTTGGTTTTCCCCTCCTTGCACCGCTGTCTGTAATTGTTCACCAGGAAGTAGTTTAATCATTTACAGGGCTCACCTTGTATAGTTCCTCAGTCTTCGTAATTACTCTCCTTTATTGCCTAAGGTCTAGAGCCTTGAGTTATTTTATGTATTTGTTTCCATTTTCTTTTTGTTTATTTCAGGCAGAACCATAAATTTGGCCCTTGTTACTCCATCAAAAGTTGGAGCAGAGGGGCACCCAGGTGGCTCAGATGGTTGAGCATCTGATTTCAGCTCAGGTCATGATCTCGTGGTTCATGGGTTTGAGCCCTTCATCAGGCTTGCTGCTGCCAGTGCAGAGCCCACTTTGGATCCTCTGTACCCCTGCTCTCTGCCCCTCCCCTGCTCACGCACTCTCTGTCTCAAAAATGAAACATTAAAAGAAACGTTGGAACAGAAATCCTCAGTAAAATATTTTTCACATTTTAAAAAAATTTTCTTAGTGGTTACTCTATGGCTTGCAATATACATCTTATCAGATTTTACTGATTTAATTCCACTAAGATACAGAAACTTTAATATTAAACAGTTCTAATCTCTTCTTCCTTTTTTAGGCTATTTTTATATGAACTATGTCTATGTATGTCTTAGAAACCTGAGAATGTAAGAGAAGTAAGCAGAGAATAAATACATTTCTAGAGGTTTTTCGAAAATTCATATGTTAACTTTTAAAAATTCACCATTTCTGGTTCTCTTTTCTGCTTTTTTCTGTTCCTCCTCTTTCTCCTCCTCCTCCCTCCCCCTTTTAAAAAATGTACTCTCCTCCTCCATCTTAACTGTGGTTCCAAGTTATTATCTGGTATCATCTCCTTATTCCAATGTAGCTTCATACCCACCATCTTTTTTTATGTTGTGTTTGTCAAACATACTACATATCTGTTATAGGACTGACAGTACAATTTTAGATTTTTAAAAATACAATGGCTTTTTAAAATCAGTTGGAAAGAAAGAGAAATATGCAACTATATTGTCTTTTATCATCTATCTTTACATACACTGTGTAGATTTTAATTACAGTCTATTGTCATTTCCTCTTAGAAGAAATTCTTTAGTATTTCTTGTATGGCAGGTTTGGTTTTAGTTATTTCCTTTTTTGTTAATCTGGGAATACCTTTATTTAGCCCTCATTTTTGAAAGCTAGCTTTGGTGGATATAGCATTATTAGTTCATGGTTTTATTCTTTTAGTTTTCTGAATATATCATTAATTTCTTCCTCAACTCCATTGTTTCTGATGAGAAGTCAGCTGTTAATCTTACTGCAGTTTCATTTGTATTGATAAATCCTTTATTCTCTTTATGTTTTCAAGATTTTCTCTATTTTTGTTTTTAAACTTTTTTACTTTGATGTATCTCGTTGTAGATCTCTTTGCATTTTTCCTCTTGGAGTTTGTTGATCTTGGATGTGTAGATTAGTGTTCTTTCAAATATTAAGGAGACTTCAGTTAACTCTTAGATTTGTTTTTAAAATACATACTTCCAGGGGTGCCTGGGTGGCTGAGTCAGTTGAGCATCCAACTCCTGATTTCAGCTCAGGTCATGTTCCCAGGGTTGTGGGATCAAGTCCCACATTGGGCTCTGTCCTGAACATGGAACCTGCTTGGGATTCATTCTTTCTCAATAACCCCCCCAACCCCCACTTGCTTGCTTGCTCTCTCTCTCTTTCTCTCAAATAAAAAAAAGAACCATACTGCTAATGCAAATAGATATACACGTTACTCCAAAAAGTATGTAGGTCAGAAACCTTGTATTATTTTTCAGTCCTCTAAAATTTATTGAGCCTTGTTTTACAGTTCATCTTGTGTTCTGTCCTGGTTAATAAACATTCATTTGGTAAAATTCATTGGTGAAGTTATCTTTGGAGTTTTCTTTTTGGGAAAATTTTAAACTTTTTATTCAATTTCTGTAATAGAGTATTCAGGTTATCTATTTCTTCTTGAGTATATATTAATTTGTGTATTACATGGTATTTGTGCATATCATCTAAGGTGCTGAATAGGCAGGAAGGACTTTTTTTTTTTTTTTACCTCTTTTCAAAATTTGTTTTTTAATAGATTTCATTTCTTTAGAATGTTAGGTTCACAGTAAAATTGAGCAAAAAGCTTACAGAGTTCCCACATACCCCCTTGTCTTCCACATTTACAGCCTTCCCCAGTATCAACATCCTGCACTACAGTGGTATATTTATTATAGTTGAACCTGCATTGACATACCATAATCACCCAAAGTCCATAATTTACCTTAGGCTTCACTCTTGGTTGTATTTTATTTTCTACATTTGGACAAATGTGTATAGTAGCACTTACTCATTGAAATATCATACGGAGTATTTTCACTGCCCTGAAAATCATCTGTGTTCTGCCTATTCATCCTTTTCCTCCCCCGCCACAGCAACCACTGATCTTTTTACTGTCTGCACAGTTTTATCTTTTTTAGAATGTCATATACTGGGAATCACATAGTTTCTAGCCTTTTCAGATTGGTTTCTTTTCACTTAATAATGTGCATTTAAGGTCTTCTATGTCTTGAATGGTTTGACAGCTCATCTCTTTTTAGCACTGAATAATATTCAGTTATTTAGATACCACATCTACTGAAGGACATCTTTGTTGCTTCCCAGTTTTGTTAGTTATGAATAAAGCTGCTCTAAAAGCCCATGTATAAGTTTTTATGGGGACATAAGGTTTCAGCTCTTTGGGTCAAAACCAGGCCCAGCGATTTCTGGACCCTGTGGTAAGAGTTTGTTTATTTTTGTAAGAAAGTCCCAAACTATTTTCCAGAGTGGCTGTATCATTTTGCATTCCCACTGGTAATGAAAGTTCTTGTTGCTCTGTGTTCTTACCAGCATTTGGTGTTGTCCGTGTTTTGGATTTTGGCCGTTGTAGTAGGTGTGGTATCACATTGTTTTAATTTGCAGTTCTCTAATGGCATATGGTGAAGAATATTTTTTCATATGCTTACTTACTATTGGTATATGTTTTTGGTGAGATATGTATTCAGACCTTCTGCCCATTTTTTTAATCAATTCATTTTCTTGTGGAATTTTAAGACTTTGTGTATTTTTGGATAACAGTTCTTTTTTAAAAAATTTTTTAATGTTTTATTTATTTCTGAGAGAGAGAGAGAGAAAGTAAGAGAGAGAGACAGACAGCGTAAGCAGGGGAAGGGCAGAGAGAGGGGGAGATACAGAATCTGAAACAGGTCCCAGGCTCTGAGCTGGCTGTCAGCACAGAGCCCGATGCAGGGCTCGAACCCACGAACCGTGAGATCGTAACCTGAGCCGAAGTTGGATGCTTAACCGACGGAGCCACCCAGGTGCCCCGGGAGAACAGTTCTTTATCAAATATGTCTTCTGCAAGTATTTTCTCCTCTGAGGCTTGACTTCTTGTTTTCTTGACAGTGTCTTTCATGCAGCAGAAATGATTAATGAAGTCTAGGTTATCAAGTCTTTCTTTTGTGAATCCTGCCTTTGGTGTTGGATCTAAAAAGCCATTGCCATCATGCTTCCTGATTTCAAACTATATTACAGAGCTGTAGTAATCAAGATAGAATGGTGTTGGCATAAAAACAGACTCAGAGATAAATGCTGCAGAATATCCCAGAAATAAATCCATGCATATATGGCCAATTAATTTATCATGAAAGGAGCCAAGAATATAAAATGAGGATAGGACAGTTTCTTCAAAAGATGGTACTGAGAGGGGTGCCTGGGTGGCTTAGTCAGTTAAGCGTCCGACTTTTGCTTTGGTCATGATCTCGCAGTTCGTGAGTTCGAGCCCCGCGTCGGGCTCTGTGCTGACTGCCAGCTCAGAGCCTGGAGCCTATTTCAGAGTCTGTGATTCCCTCTCTCTCTGACCATCCTCTGCTCACGCTGTCTCTCTCTCCTAGAAATAAATAAAACATTAAAAAAAAAAAAGATGGTACTGAGAAAACTGGACCATTATTTTATATGATACATAAATACCAACTCCAAATGGATTAAAGAATATAAGATCTAAAAGCATAAAACTAGAAGAAAATGTAAATGGTAAGCTCCTTGACATTGATTTTGGTTATGAATTTTTTGGATTGATAGCAAAAGCAAAGGCACCAAAAGTGAAAATAAGTAAGTAGGAGTATATCAAACTTAAAAGCTTCTGCTCAGCAAAGGAAACTAACAAAATGAAAAGGCAACCTACTGATGGGAAAATGTATTTTGCAAATCCTATATCTGATACAGAGTTAATTTCCAAGATACATAAAAAACTCAAAGAACTCAATAGCAAAAAAGCCAACAGTCCTGTTTAAAAATGGGCCAAAGATTTGAAAAAACATTTTTCCAGAGGAGACATACATATGGCCGACAGGTACCTGAAAAGATGCTTAGCATCACTAATCATCAGGGAAGGGCAAATCAGAACTACATGAGATAATCACTTCACATTTGTTGGAATGACTATTATCAAAAAGGACCAGAGATAATCCGTGTTGGTGAAGATTGAGAGAAAAGGGACTCTTGTACACAGTTGGTGGGAATATAAACTGGTGAAGCAATATGCAAAACAGTATGGAGCTTTTTAAAAAAAAAAAAATTGAAACTAAAACTAGTTTTTTTTTTTTCAACTAGAATTGAAGCTACCATATGATCTAGCATTCTACTTCTGGGTATTTATCTGAAGGAAACAAAAATACTAACTTGAAAAGATACCTGCACCTCTATGTTCATGTGACATTATAACAGCCAAGACATGAAAGCAGCCTAAGTATTTATTGATGGATGAATGGATAAAGAAAATGTGTATATACACACCTACATATATATGTGTACATATATGTATATGTGTATATGTATGAATATATATAGTGGAATTTTATTCTGCCGTAATAAAGAAATCTTAACATTGCAACAACGTGGAGGGACCTTGAGGGCCTTATGTTAAGTGAAAAAAGTTAGAGAAGGACAAATGCCCTGTGACCTCCCTTATATGTAGAATCTAAAAAAACTGAACTTACAGTTACTGAGACCAGATTGGTGGTTACCACAGGTGGGTAACCCTTAGGGGGTGGGCCGTATAGATGAAGGTGGTCCAAAGGTATAGTCTTCCAGTTACAAAACAACCAACTCACGAGATGACTTATTAAATAAATAAGTAATGTAAAATATGGTGACTGTAGTTAATTCTGTATTTTACATTTAAAAGCTGCTGAGAGAGTATACCTTAAAAGTTCTCATCATAAAAAAATTGCTATTATGTGTGGTGATGGATGTTAAGTAGACTTATTGTGATCATTTCACAACATATATAAATATTGAACCATAGTGTTGTACACCAGAAACTAATATGTTATACTCCAGTCCTATCTAAATTAAAAGTCATTGCCAAACCAAAGGTCAGCCAGATTTTCCCCTATTTTATCTTTTAGGAATTTTATAGTTTTGCATTTTACATTTAGGTCTGTGATACATTTTAAGTTAATTTTTGTGAAGGATATAAGGTCTGTGTATCTAGATTCATTGTTTTGCAGGTGTATATCCAGTTCTAATACTGTTTGTGGAAAATACATTTTCGAAACCTCCATTATTGTCAAAGATCAGTTGACTCTATTAGTGTGTCTGTTCCAGTGATCTGTTTGTCTGTTTTTCACTAGTATCACAGTGTCTGGATTATTATAGCTTTATAAATCTTGAGATTGGGTACTGTTAGTCCTCTTACTTTGTTATTCTTTTCCAAAACTGTATTGGCCGTTTGAGCTCTTTTGCCTCTCCATATCAACTTTAGAATCACTGTGTCAGTATTCACAAAATAACTTTCTGGGATTTTGATTGAGGTTGTGTTTGATTTATAGGTCAAGTTGGGAAAAACTAACGTTTGACAGTATTGTCTTCCCATTCATAATGGACTGTCTCTCCATTTATTACGGAGAGAGAATCCGTTATGTCTTCTTCCATATATGTCTTCCGATTCATATGGAATATCTCTCCATTTATTTAGCTGCTTGATATCATTAATCAGTTTTGTAGTTTTTCTTGTATACATCTGGTACATAGTTTATATTTTGTTAGCTTTATACCTAAATATTTCATTTTTGGGGTGTTAATATGAATGGTATTTTGTTTTTTATTCCACATTCTACTTGTTCACTATTGGTGTGTAGGAAAGTTATTTATATATACTAACCTTGTATTTTGTAACCCTGAAATAATCACTTATTAGGCCCAGGAATTTTTGTCAGTGCTTTCAGATTTTCTGAATAGTCCTATCATTTGCAAACAGTTTTTTTTTCCTTCCCAATATGTATACCTTTTATTCATTTTCTGGTCTTAATGCATTTTGTAGGACATAAAGTAGGATATTGAAAAAGAGCAGTGGGAACCAACACCCTTGCTTTTGTTCCTTATCGTTAATGGGAAAACTTGTAGTTTCTCACCATTAAGTAGGAGGTTAGCTATAGGTTGTTTGTAGATGTTCTTTATCAAATTGAGGAAGTTCCCCTCTATTCATATTTGTTGAGAAGTTTTTTCAGGTGTTGGATTTTGTTAAATGTTGTTTTTACATCTCTCCATATGATCATGTCATTTTTCCTCCTCATCTTGGTGTGATGTTTTATATTAATTGGTTTTGAATGTGCATACCTGGAATACATCCCAATTTGTCAGGTTGGATTCAATTTGCTAGTAATCTGTGGAGGGTTTTTGGGTCCATACGCATGATAAATACTGGTCTGTATTTTTTTTTCCTTGTATCTGTCTGGGTTTAGTATTGTGGGTTTAGTCATTACTTCATGTAATGACTTAGAAAGTATTTCCTTTGCTGCTGTCTTCTGGAAGAGATGTTAGAGAATTGGTATAATTTTTATCTGAAATGTTTGTTAGAATTCACCAGTAAATTCTTCTCTGTCTAGTGCTTTCTGTTTAGAATGGTTATTATTGGTTCAATTTCTTTAATAGATTAAAGGTATATTCAGAGTGTCTATATTTTTGTGTGAGTTTGGGAGATTGTGTCTTTGAAGGAATTGGTCCATTTCGTCTAGGTTTTTGGATTTGTGTGTATAGAATTGTGTATAATACTTTTATCCTTTTAATTTCCAGGGATCTATAGTGATTTTTTAAATTTCTTATAGGAGTAATTTGTCTTCTCTTTTTTCAGTTGATCTAAATATGGGCTTATCAGTTTTATTATTCTTTTCAGAGATCAGCTTTTGGTTTCATTGTGTTTTTTTTCTGTTGATTTTCTTTGTTCAGTAATTCTTTTGTGTTTAGTTGCTTTTTGTTGTGAAATATCAAAATTACTTTCTTATTTACTCTCGTATATATTCCTCAGCTATTTTATTTGTAGTTACCATTGTGATAACATTTAACTTCCTAATGTTCTAACCTTGTAATTTGAATTTATTTCAGCTTAACTTCAGTGACATAAAAACTGTGTACTTTCAACAGCTCTATGTTCAGTTATTTCAGTTGTTGATGTCACAAAATTATATCTTCATATGTTGTGAGTTTAAAGCATAATTAATAATTCATTAGTCTTAAATTAGGTAGAAAACAAAAAGTTGAATTATTACAATAATAGTAACTTTTCCAATTGCCCATGTGTTTACTTTTATTGAAATTTTTTTTTATGGCTTTGAGTTTCAGTGTTCAGGACTCCCATTAGCATTGTCCACAGGGCATGTTTAGTGGTAATGAACTCCGTCAACTTTTTTTTTAATCTTGGAATGTCTTACTTTCTCTTTGATTTTTGAAGGATGGTTTTGTTGGATATAGTGATCTTGGCTGACAGTTTTTTCCTTTGAGCACTTTGAATATACCAGTCTACTACCTCTGGCCTTCAGAATTTCTTTTTTTTTTAGATTTTTTTTTTAAATGTTTTTTATTTATTTTTAGGAGAGAGAGAGAGAGACAGCGTGAGCAGGGGAGGGTCAGAGAGAGAGGGAGTCACAGACTGAAATAGGCTCCAGGCTCTGAACTGGTAGTCAGCACAGAGCCCGACGTGGGGCTCGAACCCACGAACCGTGAGATCATGACCCAAGCGAAAGTCGGACGCTTAACCGACTAAGCCACCCAGGCGCCCCTGGCCTTCAGAATTTCTAATGAGAAATCTGTTGATAATCATTGAAGTTTCTTTGTACATGATGAGTTGCTTCTTTTTTGCTGCTTTATAAATTCTGCCGTTGACTTGAACTTTTGACATCTTGATGGTAGTATGTCCTTGTAGAGGAATCTTGGAGTTCATTCTACTTGAGTTTCTTGGATGTTTATATTCATCTTTCATCACATTTTGGAAATTTTCGGCCATTATTTCTTTAAATCTTCTCTCTGCTCTTTTCTCTCTTTTTCTTGGGTAACTCCCATAAATCATATGATGGTATCCTATAGTTCCTTTAGTCTTTGTTTCATTTTCTTCAATTTGTTTCCTGTTTCTCAGACTCTATACTTTCCATTTTTCCTATCTTCAAGTTTGTTGTTTCTTTCTTCTACCTTTGAATCTTTCTAGGTGAATTTTTCATTTTAGTTATATACTTTTCAGATCCAGAATTTCTTTTGGTTTCTTTTTAGATTTTCTTTCTCTTTTTTTTTTTTTTTACAAATAGTTTATTGTCAAATTAGTTTCCACATAACACTCAGTGCTCATCCCCACAAGTGTCCTCCTCCATGCCCATCCCCCCTTCCCCCCACATCCATCAGTCCTCAGTTTTTGTCAGCATTCAAGAGTCTCTCATGGTTTGCCTCTCTCCCTTTCTTCCACCATTTCCCCCCTTCTTCTCCCCCTTGTTCCTCCGTCAAGTTCCTCCTAATCCTCCTATACGTGCAAACATATGATATTTGTCCTTCTCTGCCTGACTTATTTCGCTCAGCATAACACCCTCAAGGTCCATCCATGTTGCTACACATGGCCAGATTTCATTGTTTCTCATTGCCATGTAGTATTCCATGGTATAGATAAACCACATCTTCTTGATCCATTCATCTGTTGATGGACACTTAGGCTCTTTCCATGTTTTAGCTATTGTGGAGAGTGCTGCTATGAACATTGGGGTACATGTGCTCCTATGCCTCAGCATTTCTGTATCCCTTGGGTAAATTCCTAGCAGTGCTATTGCTGGGTCATAGGGGAGTTCTATTGTTAGTTTCCTGAGGAACCTCCACACTGTTTTCCAGAGGGGCTGCACCAGTTTACATTCCCACCAACAGTGTAGGAGGGTGCCCGTTTCTCCACATCCTCGCCAGCATCTAGAGTTCTCTGTTCTTTCTCTTTCTTGATGTTTCCATTTTGTTTGTTACTTTCTTGACTTTGTTCATGTCTTCCTTTTGTTCTTTGAGGATCTTTAGGATCATTGTTTTAAATTCTTTAAATCTGCCATCAGTTCTTCTTCAAGAACAGTTTCTATTGGTCTGTTTTTATTTTCCCTTTCAGTTGACTTCATACTTAACTGTTTCTTTATATGCTTTGTGATTTTCTGTGGGTGTGTGTGTGTTTGTGTAAAACTGGACAATTGAATCCATTAATGTGGTAAGTCTGAAAATCAGATTCTCCCTTTTTTCTTGGGGCTTGCTGAGTTTTTGGTTTTCTTTTTCTTTTCTTTTTTATAAATTTCTTTCTTGGTTGTTGTAGTGTATGCTTATGCCAGAGATTAGCATGAGGTATAAGATTAAGGCCTTCTCAGGTCTTTTCTGAGACTGTGACTTCCCTGAACATGCACTGTCTTTTTAATTTTCTTTGTATATGTGATTCCTTTATAATTACCTAATCATCAGTGTTTGACTCCCAAAAATGGAAAAAGAGGCACAGATCCTTTAAATCCCCTGGAAGCCACTCAACTAGAGGGAGAGGCACAACAACAGTAGCCCCCACCTCTTTGCACTTCTGTGAGTAGCAGCAGTCAATGATCAGAACATATATCTCTGAAATTTGGAGAACAGAGTCGATTTTGCTCACTCTGACTCCTGTAGATTGTTTGCAGGCTATTCCAGGAACATATGCACAGCTGCCTGTAGCTGAGGGTTGGCAGGAGTAGCTGCTACTGTTCTAAGAGCTAAAATCAAGAGAAATTAACCATAATTTATGGTCTTTGCCTGTCCCTAGAAATTGCAAGCCTTTAATAGACTCCAGAGTTCCCAAATAGTTACATCAGAGAGATTCTTTCAGTATAATTGTTACCTAGATGGGAAGACAGATTTCTGGTGCTTCTTACTCTGCCATCTTCTCAGAATCCTCCATATGAACTTTACAATCAATTTGTCAATTTCTATTAGAAAGGCAGTTGTTTTTTCAGTAGATGACAGATCAGTAGATCAGTTTGGGGAGTACTGCCATCTTAACAATATTAAGTCTTCAGATTTGTGAGCATGAATGTCTTTCCATTTATTTAGATGTTTTTGTATTTCTTTCAGCAATATTTTTGGGTTTTACGGTATAAGTCTTACACTTAAAAAATTATTCCTAAGTATTTTATTCTTGTCCATGATATTATACATAGAATTGTTTTCTTAATTTCATTTTCAGTTTATTCATTGCTGATGTATAGAAATACAGTTGATTTTTGTGTGTTTATTTTGTACCCTACAAACGATGAATTTATTAGTTCAAATAGTGTTTTAGTGTGTTCCTTAGGATTTTGTTTATACAAGATCACATTGTCTGCAGACAGATAGTTTTATTTCTTTAGTTTCTTGATACCTTTTTGTTTTTCTTCCCTAATTGCCCCAGCTAGAACATCCAGTACATTGGTGAATAGAGTAGCAAGGACATTGTTGTCTTTCCTGATCTTTTTGATGCCTTTCATCAGGTTGAGGAAGTTCCCTTGTCTTCCTCGTGCATTGAGTATTTTTATCAGATGATTTTGGATTTGCCAAATGATTTTTCTGTGCCTATTGATATAATATGGTATGTTCTTTTTTCTTTTATTTGTATTACATTAATTGATTTTCAGATCTTAAGCCAGCATTGCATTTCTAGGATAAGTCCTACTTGGTCATGGTGTATAATCTTTTTTTTTTTTTTTTTATAGGTTTCTGAATTTGGTTTGCTAGTATTTTGTTGAGGATTTTTGGTTTATACTCAAGGAGATTTAATCTCTGTTTTCTTTCCTTGTAATGTCCTTGTTTGGTTTTAGTATCAGGGTAATACTGGTCTCTCACAGAATAAGTTGGGGAATCTTCCCTCTAAGAGGTTTTTATGGGAATTTGATGAGTTGATATTAATTCCTTTTAAAATGTTTGGTGGAACTCATCAGTGAAGCTATTTGGGCCTGGAATTTTCTCTATGGGAAGTTCTAAAATTACTGTTCTATCTTTTGCTATAGATCTATTCAGATTGTTTCTGTTTGAGTTTGAGTTTGAGCTTTGGTAGTTTGTCCTTTTCAAGGAATTTGTCCATTTCATCTATGTTATCTGATTTGTTGGCATGTAGTTATTTATAACATTCATATTATAATTTTTTTTATTTCTGTAAGGTTGGTCTTAATGTCCTTATTTCATTCTTAATTTTAGCTAATTTAAACCTTCTTTTGTCTTGGTCAGTCTAATTAAAAGTTTCTCTGTTTTAGTGATCTCTTTAAAAAACAGTTTTTGCCTGGATTGATTCCTCCCCCACCCCCCACTTTTCTATTTTCTTTCCCAAACCATTTCTTTCCTATTTTTTTCATCATGTAATGTTTTATACTTAATATGTTTAGCAGATAACATTATTAAAGTTCATTATGAACTTTCATCATGAAATGCTCAAATGTGTCTAACATATAATTACATGTAGTGAAATTATTATAATAATGTATAATTAGGCTGCCTACTTTCAAAATTGCTTTTCCTTTATAAAAGTTTTCAGTGTTAGCCAGTATTGTTTACTGCAGTGTATTTTCCTCTTCATGAGGACCTTTGGAAGAAGTTTTACCCTCATCTGAGAATGAATAACAGCTTGGCTTCTTCTGAGAACTAATTTATTTATTTTGTGGTCACAATCAATCTTGTAACGGATTATGTACTATTTTGGATGGCAACTTCCAAGGTATTAATAGCATGCAATTTTTTAGATACTAACATCTTTCCTGTTATTTTTTTTATCATCAATATATTTTGCTTTCAAAATTTCAAAGAAAAAATCATATACTCAAAATTCAGATATACTTCTTTTTAAGAGACCAGGTTTTCTAGTAATAAAAAGTGGACATATATATATATATATATATATATATATATATTCCTTTCTATTCCTACCTTTGTAGAAAGAACCATTGATAAATTTTTTATTCACTTTGTACCTCCAGTTCTTTTTGACCTCAACCCCCCCCCACAAGGATTTTTATTTTACCTAATTGATGTTTTGTTATTTATTTACACTTTTTAAATAGTTCATTACTATTTATCATTTTTGGAATAGGCAATAGACTCACATGGTTCTTCAAGATTCAAGAGAAATAAAAATGTAAAGAGTGAAAAGTGCCTCTCATTCCTATCCCTCAGCCACCTACATTTTCCCTTCAGAAACTAATAAAAGTTTCTAGCTTTTGCATTGTTCTGCACCTTGCTTTTTTCATGTAGTAGTATGTCTTGAAGAGTACCTTGCCCTTTGGGTTTCGCTTGATATTTTTAGTAAATGTATTTTCCATTTTATGGACGTGTTATTTATTTATGTATTCTCCTCTTGGTAAATATTTACTTTATTTTTGAATGTTTGATACTACAAACCACTGCAATGAATATCCTTCTATCCACATTTAATGCACAAGATGACTTTTGTAGTATAGATTTCTAGAAGTGGAATCACTGAGTCAAAATTTAGTAGATAAGTTTATTAGATTATGTCTTTGTTCATACAATGAAAGTCTTTGCCCAGATCTCACTCTTCCAGTAAGATCTGCCATCTTGTTTAATAGTGTTGAATCTGCTGTCACTTTTTCCTCAAATTCTTTATCCACTTTAGTCTGTTTTTATAACATAAAACAGTTATGTGTTTTATAGTGCATAGTTTACTTATTTACACTGATTGTAGTTTATTGTCTTTCTTCTCCATTTAAAATGTCAGCTCCAAGACACAAGAATTTTTATTTTGTTACTGATGTATTCTTAGCAGTTAAAATAGTGCTTGGTGCTTAGTAGACTTTTAATAAATAACTATTGAATTAATTAAATGAATAAAAAAATAATGTCCCAAATTACCCTTCCCAAAATGTTGAAGCTCTTTATCTGTATATGTTGGATATTTTTTCTTGCTCTTACTATTTATAGTTTTGTTAAAAATTATTTAAATTATTCCTAGTACTTTTTGGTATACAAATTATTGAAAACCAACCATAATGTATTTCCTTTAAAGACAAAATCTGCTCCCTCATTCCACACAAACGTAGAGCCACATCTGTATTTTTATTCCCCTATTAGGAGTAGATACAAGAAGAATACATCAAATGCTCTTCCATGGGATTGAAATGACTGTTGAGATTGTCATGGGCTTCCAAGTGTGCTAGGTTAACAGCAGATGTTGCTTTGAAATAAATGGTTAAATGATCTGTCAGCGAATTAATATTTTTCCTTATTTGCATGCATTGTAAGGGCACCTGGGTGGCTCAGTTGGTTAAGTGGCCAACTTGGGCTCAGGTCATGATCTCATAGTTCATGAGTTTGAGCCCCACACTGGGCTCTGTGCTGATGGTACAGAGCCAGCTTGAGATTCTCTCTCTC
Organism: Hyaena hyaena; assembly: GCF_003009895.1. Classification (NCBI taxonomy): domain Eukaryota; kingdom Metazoa; phylum Chordata; class Mammalia; order Carnivora; family Hyaenidae; genus Hyaena; species Hyaena hyaena. Next base: position 207,888 of record NW_024081362.1, on the reverse strand, counting down.
CCTTCCCTTTCTGCTCCTACCCTGCTTCCTCTCTCTCTCAAAATAAATAAATAAACTTAAAAAAATGTATGCATTGTAGTTTTAGAAGCCTGATATACATGAAAATTGATGTTATTGGTAGTTATTTCTGTTTTATATTCAACTATAAACAGATAATCAAGTTTAGATGAGATCTAGATATTGAGGCATTTTTAAGTGAATTATTTTATCAAACATTCTTGATCCTGTTTCTGTCTTAATTTATCTCTTTTATATGTGCCTTGATTTTCTCATAGTATAAACTATTTGTTAAGGTAAGTTGAATCAGAATCATACTCCACTCAAAAGTACTAAATATTCATTATTAGTTTCCCGCCACCTTGTCTCTGTTTTAGAAAGTCCATCAAACTTTGTTTATTAAGTCTGTTTGTTTTTCCTAGTTTTATTCAAGACCTCACAGCTGACAGTCCATGTTTTTATCAACATAAAGGTAAATTGTGTTACCATGCTGCATTGAATTCTAACAGAAGCGACAAATGCCCATTCTAACAATGTCCTCCTCACAAGGACATTGTGTAACTGGATGGCTATTTAATAACTGAAGCTTTATTGAAAGTGAACATAAGGGTTTTCTGAAGTTATTTAAATATTAGAATTTTATGACTTGGAACCCTAGAAACTCCCAGACCACAGAACTTTGACAATCACTGATGTCTTTCAATACTTGGAATTCTTTTATTCTAATACCAACTCATTTATTCATTATTGAAGTTTTATTTTTTTCAAGAAGCATGCTATATCAGTAGGAGTTGACATTCAAACTTTGGAAGATACCTTTCATCCATATAATTGAATCTGAGTTGTAGGAATTGATCTCTTCAATGTTTTTCAGCCTTGTTTCTGAGAGTAGTAGGCAACAGGTTCATAGATCTTTTACAGAAAAGCCAATTAATTAGTGGCTATATGAGTTTGGTGGCAGTTTTTTTCTCATGTATGGTTATATATTCTTGGGTACATCATTGTTGGGCCTTTGACTCAATAAACTAAGCAGAGAACTTGGCTGGAAATTACGTTCCAGATTAGTTATGGTATCACCTGTTTAGCAAGTGATGTCAAGTATCATTTCTTTGTGTGAGTTACTTTTTTTTTTTAATGTTTATTTAATTTATTTTTTGAGAGAGAGGAAGAGAGAGAGCGAGCAAGTGAGCGAGCAAGCTGGGGAAGAGCAGAGAGGGAGAGAAAAATCCCAAGCAGGCTTCATGCCATCAGTGCAGAGCCCAGTGCGGGCTCGAACTCACAAACTGTGAGATCATGACCTGAGCTGGAACCAAGAGTCATATGCTTAACCGACAGAGCCATCCAGGTACCCCTGTGTGAGTTACTTTTGCTCATACTCAGTAGTGTTATCAATGTGTGAGTGAGAGTTGAAGAAACTATAGTGGAACCAATTATCGTACCTTACATTTTGTACTGGTGATTGAAGTGCTGCTTGTTTTTCTGAGCATACTGAGGAGAAAAAAAAGATAAAGATAAAAAAGCTGTATTGGGGTATGGCTATTACTACTTTTTTTTTTTTTTTTAAATACACATTTAACACCAAGTTAGTGCTTAATACTGTATTAGGCTCTTGGGAGGGGGTACAGCAATTAATTAGGTATAACTCTTTTGCCTTCCAGATGCTTATGGACTAGTTGAAATATGGACAAATAAGCAAGTAAATCACAATTCAGTTAAGTGCTTAGGTAGTGCTATCCACTGAGTTCTGTGGAAGTTCTTAAGGCAGGGAGCCCTAGCTCTTGGGCAGTGGGCCAGATAAATCTGAACTTGTTAGGTACTTATTTTTCTGGGAGTAGAGTCAGTTTTCTCCTCACAAGGGCATTGTGTAACTGGAGAGCTGATTCAGCTGTGTGTGTATCAAAAATGTGATTGAGTTCAAGAAAGGTTAGCTTTTGTATTCCTCTTCCTGGCTGTGCCACTCTTGACTTTTGCTTCTTCTGAGCATATCGAAGAATGTCCTTAATGCTAACTGCTGTCAGCCAGTATTACACAAGTGAGGGAGGTGGGATTTTCTGGCATATTACTCTGTTATCCCTTTGGTTCCTACATACAGTCTTGGTGAGGAGGAAATCCAAGAGTAGAAGATAAAGACAGCTCTTATCCCCTCTATTCCTGTAATATATTTCTGTAATACATTTAATTTGTAACCTTGTTGGCAGTCACTAATTTCAGTCCTGTGAATCAAGTGTAAGGATATGTCTATCCTTTTGACCCAGAGTTAAAAAGCATGTTTTTTATGGCTTATTTTCATCTTGGTCATGGCAAGTATTTTAAAAAGTGCAAAATATAGATAATAGTATATAAAAATAGTATTTTTACCTTTTAAAATTGAATTTAAATTCATGTTAAGTTGTGATAGCATGAATATCAAGAGAATTTTCTGATGCTTCCAAGATAATTCCTGTTACCACATGGTGGAGCTCTTTTGTAAGTTAGTGCATTTTAAAATGCAAGTAGAAGTCCTCAGAGGTTATCATTTGGGTGGTTCAAGTGAACTAAATGCTACTGATGGGTAACCTCTTCAAGTGTTGGTTGTAGATTTTGATTTAAACCATAATATGTGTAATTAAAGTTTTAATATCTTAATGGTTTTTCCTCAGTATTACTAATTTTTCTCTTTCCTGCTTTGTATAAATTTAGCACTTACTGACTAAACTTTCCTACTATAATTGTAGGTAATTTAGAAAATATATTTAGGATTAATTAAGAAAATGAAAACCCTGTGTAATTCTACCACGTAGAGATAATAAGTAACATTTTGATATTTTTACTTTCCGTTTTTAAAATTTTTCACAAAAATGGGATCAGAATATGCACAGAATTTTGTATTTTGATGTTTTTTTACCCTCTTAATGTATCTTTGTTGTTTCACTATGTCCTTACAGTATTTGAAATGTTTTGTTAGTTTGTCTATTTTAAGTAGGCTTCGCATCCAGCACAGAGCCCAGTGCAGGGCTTGAATTCACAACTGTGAGATTGAGACCTGAGCTGAGATCAAGAGTCAGACACTTAACTGACTGAGCCACCCAGGCACCCCAAATCTTTGAAATGTTTTAATATATCATTCCATGATACAGGTCTATCATAATTTAATTACTCAATTTTAAGATATTTAGGTTTCCCCCCCTACTTTTGCTATTGTAAATAATCCTTTAAACTCTGTTATGCTAAATCTTGTTACAACTCTCCAGTTATTTTTGTTGGGTAAATTCTTAGATATAAAACTGAACTCTTAAGGATCTTGATGCATATTATCAAAATGTCCTTCAGTTTGATACTATTCTGAGGTTTGGTATTTTCAAAGTATGTTTTCTGGAAAGTACCATTTTTTTCTTTTGCAGAATACTTCTCCTTTGCCTACTTCATGTTTTACTATTTCTTTTTGGTAATTCTTTTGGTTGGATAAGAAGAATTTTTCTCCATTTTAATCATCTTTAAGGTGCTGTTCTGAGCCCTTTTCATAATTCTGAACTAAAATTTCAAGAAAGCACATTGGTTATAGATTTTAGGTAGTAAATTGCCTTTGGAAAATAAGCCCTGGATCTTGAGAGAGCAATTGGGGCTGGAAAACAGGATAAGATTCATTTATATGGAGGCGAGTGGGGTGCTGTGGCAGTAGATGAGTTGATGAGAAGAAAAGAGTGTAGTAGAAAAAAATCCTTGAAGTTAAGTAACACTGAAAAAGTTGTGAGAAAGAGGTGGAATGAGGATGTTAGAGTGTTTTAAAAGCTAAGGGAAAAAGTTTCATTGCAGCAGTATCAGATGTTACCTAGAGGTCTTTGTGGATGAAATCCAAAAATGGCCACCCAGTTTGGAAAGATAGATCTTCGAAGGCCTAGAGAATGGCCTCAGTAGAATGATGTCTGTCCAGTTGAGAGTATGTGTTCAGTGGATGTACTATGTGTCCTTTGAGAGTGTATATGGTAAGTGTGTGTGTGAATAGTGAGAAAGTGAGAGATTTGTGTGTATAGGGAGGACACTAGCTTGATAAAGTCCAGTGATAGAAGGATAGGTTATTTTGTTGTTATTTTGAAGGTGATACAGGCATATTTGTAACCAAAGAGAAAGAAACTTTTAGAAGGAAAACTGTTGGAGAAATTATAAAAGATTGAGGGAGTAATGAAAAGCTAGCTCTTGAAGGAGATGAGAGGCAGTGTGATCTAGAGTAGGAGGTAGGAAGCATTCAGAGTTGTTGATTTGAGTGTGGAGGAGAATATCCATTTGTAAATATCCAAAGAGAAGAGAACTTAGAGATGAAGATGGAGAGACATTTTGAAGAAGACTGGACAATATGGTAATTAAAAATTATCATAGATAATTATCTGTGGAGGAGAATGTTGAAGCTTTAGGTATGGTGATTCTTTAACCTCAATAAAATAGAAATTAAGGATACAGAATAGTAAAGTAGTTAAGAATATGGAATTCTTGGTAGGTGATGAGATTAAGGATTTCAATAGAGAAAATGTTAGGAACATCAATTTAGAGATGTAATAAGGAAATATTCTCAAAGAAGTGGAACAGTACTGAATTGAGTGTTAGGAAACTTGGGTTTTAGGTCTGTGGCATTGACTGGTTATGTTAAGCAAGTATGAACTCTAGTCTTTAATTTCTTTTTTACAAATTTTTTATATAGTTTGTTTATGTTTGAGACAGAGAGAGACAGAACATGAGTGGGGGAGGGTCAGAGAGAGAAGGAGACACAGGATCTGAAACAGGCTCCAGGCTCCAAGCTAGCTGTCAGCACAGAGCCCAACACGGGGCTTGAACCCACGAACTGTGAGATCATGACCTGAGCCAAAGTCAGATGCTCAACCAACTGAGCCACCCAGGTGGCCCTAGTCTCTAATTTCTTAATCTGCACAATAAGAGTTGAATCAGGTGACCTTTTCAGATTAAAAAGTCTTGACTCAAACAAAATTTAAGAACAAAATGCATAAAGCTACATTTACCAAGACATTGTAGTATTGGTGAAAAGAAAGACAAGTAGGTCAATGGAACAGATCAGAGAATCCAGAAATAGAATCCACCCATATATACTGTCTTTGTACACAGAGATTCCACCCATAAATACTGTCTTTTACACAGAGGTTCAAAAGTAATTCAATGCAGGAAGGATATTCCTGTCAACAAGAGATGCTGGAGCAACTTGACTTCCATATACAAAAAATGAACTTTGGTCCCTACCTTGCACCACGAATAAAAATTAACTTGAATTCTAGACCTAAATTTATAGAGAATGGCATAGAAAATCTTTGTGACTTTGGTTAGGCAGAGATTTCAAAGATAATACCATTAAAAAGCATGATCCATAAAAGAAAAACAATAAATTGGGCTTCTTTAAAATGAAAAAACTTATGCTCTTTGAAAATACATTGTTTGAGAAAATGAAAATACAAGCCACAGAATAGGTGAAAATTTTTGCAAAACACCCGTTAAAGGATTTGAATCCAGAATGTATAAATAATTCTTACACTGAATAGAAAAGTGACAAAAGATTGGAAAAGGCCCTTCACCAAGAAAGAGATACAGGTGTTAAATAAGTTCTGAAAAAATATTCAATGTCATTAGTCCTTGGGAAAATGTACCACTACACACCTATTACGATTACTAGAAAACAAACAACAACAAACAGAAACTAAGTGCTAGTGAGAATGTGAACCAACTGGAACTCTCATGTTTTTGGTGGCAATGCAAGACCGTACAACCACATAGGAAAACAGTTTGTTAGTTTCCTATAAACTTAAACTGACATTTAACATAGAACTTAGCTATTCCCCAACTAGATGTTTGCCCAACAAATGAAAACATACATGCATATAAAGACCTGTAGGTGGGTATTTAAGGTTAGGATTAGTAACATTATTTATAAGTGTATTCAGCTATTAGAATGGATAAACAAATGCAATATAGCCATACAATGGAGTATACTCGGCAATTAAAAGGAATAAATACTAATAGATATAACAGTATAGATGAGTCCTTAGAAACATTATAAGTGACAGAAGCCTGACAAAAAAAGGCTACAAACCATTTAATTCCATTTGTTGGATATTCTAGAAAAAGAATTGAAATAAGTTGGTGGTTGTGGGGAGCAAAGCATCAATAAACCCGATTGCTTAAATGTACATACACAAATCCATTATTCCAAGGATGGTTATTTATGGTATAGAGAAGGTCAGATGGTGGTGTTGTGATAGCTATGGTGTAGTAGAGTAAGTGTTAGATTCGCTGATAATAGTAATGCTGCTGCTGCTAGTTAATTCTGATTCAGTAGGTACATTGCCAGGCACCATGCTGATTACCTAAGATCATCCTCACTGTTAATGTTTGTTCTGATTCTGTGATTAGACATTATTATTATCATCTCATGTTTACAGAAACTGAGGTTTAATTAGATTTAGGCAAATTGCTCACAGTTATACAACTTGAGTGTATCTTCAAACTGTTGAATGTTTAACACCAAAATCCATGTTAATAGATAAAAGAACGTAAGTTCCAGAAAGATCCAGGATTTGTTTTTTTGTTTTCACCACTGTTTTCCCCAGAGTCATAACCATGATAGTTGTATAATGAATACGTCTTGAAAATAAGTAATAGAGATCTTAAGTTTTAGAAGATATTAAAAAAATGGGAAGGTACAAAGAAACCTATATGAAGATAGAGGATATGATTTTTAAATGTGTATATTTTGGGGATTAGGCTGATGTTTTTCCTTCAGATATTTATTGTATCAAATGACTTTGTGTTAAATTGTGTTGTCTATGCGCTAATAAAACCTATTTTAAAAAGAGAACAAAATAATCATAAAGTAGGATTTTTGTAATTGATTCTAATCTTCCTGGCTTTGTAAATTTTTTTCTCTAGCAAATCTTGGTAACATCCAGGTATAAAACCAGTTAGTATAACACTAACTAGACTAAGTTAGTGTTACTGGTTACAACTAAAGTACAAGTCCTTCGTGTATGTGTGTGTGTGTGTGTGTGTGTGTGTGTATACATATCTAGAAATTGCACTTCTAGGACTCTCCTCATTGGAAACCGATCATTTGCTTTGCATAGATACACAAAAATATTTGCTTGTGATGAATCCTCCAGTTGATCTCCTCTGTAATCTAGTTCCCTCAGAAATATTTAATAGTCTGAAGTTTAGAAGGAACATTTATTTTTCTTCTGTAGATAAACATGTATGAAGAGGAAAAAATATTTATGTAAAAAGTTAATTGGAATACAGCTAGAACAACAACAGCAAGCTTTCTAAATTATCTGAAATAAGGTCATACATTTTGCTCATAGGAAAGTCCCTCACAACCTAGTTATACAGCATTTCATTTGGGCATTTTATCACTTCAAATGAGCTTGTATTGAATTGTGTTGACTATGCCCTAATAAAATTTGTTATTTAAAAAAAATGAATAAAACATTCTCAATTTTAGCAACTTTAGTTACTTCATTTCTCAGCCTTTAAAACAGAAAAAAAGACTATAGTTGCTGAAAGTAGACACACTGAGAACATTTAGGTTCAATAGGTGTTGGCTTGAGAGGAAAGAAGCAAACCTGAAATATAAGAAATAAGCATAAAAACTCAGAAAATATGATAGTTTGGAGATTAATATAGAGACCATCTTTTACATCTGAGTAGTTTCTGAGAAATTCACCATGTTAATATAAACACATATACAAATGTTGATGTTTATTAAAATATAATATACTTAATAATCATAACAGTCAAGCTATGTATGCTTTGTTCAGTTTCAGTATTATAAATATGTAATAGTTTCAAAAATCAAATTTATTGAGGCATAATTTATATACTCCAAAGTCAACCAGTTTTCAGTGAACTTTTTAAAAAGTTCAATAACTTTTTTAAACTACATATATGAAGTGTTTATTTACTAAATATAATTTATTGTCAAATTAGCTAAGATACAGTATATAAAGTATGCTCTTGGCTTCAGGAGTAGATTCCCATGATTCTCTCCTCTTTCCTTTCCACTAATCCTTAGTTTGTGCTCTGTATTGAAGAGTCTTTGCCTCCCTCTCTGTTTGAAACTATTTTTTCCCCTTCCCTTCCTTTGTGGTCTTCTGTTAAGCTTCTCAAATTTCACATATGAGTGAAAACATAGGATATCAGTCTTTCTCTGACTGACCTTTCATTTAGCATAATACTTTTCAGTTCCATCCATGCCGTTGCAAATGGCAGGATTTCATTCTTTCTCATTGCCAATATTCCATTGTATAAATAAACCACATCTTTATCCATTCATCAGTTGATGGACATTTGAGCTCTTTCCATAATTTGGCTATTGTTGATAGTGTTGTTGTAAACATTGGGATACATGTGCCCCTATGAATCAGCACTCCTGTATCCTTTGTATAAATTCCTAGTAGTGCTATTGCTGGGTCATAGGGTAATTCTGTTTTTAATTTTTTGAGGAACCTCCATACCGTTTTTCAGAGTGGCTGCAACATTTTGCATTCCCAGCAAGAGTGCAAGAGGGTTCCCATTTTTCCAAATCCTCACCAACATCTGTTGTTTCTTGAGTTGTTAATTTTACCCATCCTGACCCGTGTGAGGTGGTATCTCAGTGTGGCTTTGATTTGTATTTCCCTGATGATGAGCAATGTTGATCATCTTTTCATGTGTCTGTTGGCCAGAGGTCTTCTTTGGGAAGTTTATTCATGTCTTCTGCCCATTTCTTCACTGGATAACTTTTTTTATATTTAATTTTTTTTGCACTTATTTATTTTTGAGAAAGAAAGAGAGCATATCAAAAAGGGAGGGGCAGAGAGACAAAGTGACACAGAATCTGAAGCAGGCTCCAGGCTCTGAGCTAGTGGTCAGGGTTCGACGCGGGGCTCGAACCCACGAACCATGAGATCATGACCTGAGCCGAAGTTGGACGCTCAACCGACTGAGCCACCTACGTGCCCCTGGATTATTTGTTTTTCAAGTATTGAGGTTGGTAAGTTCTTTATAGGTTTTGGATACTAACCCTTTATCTGGTATGTTGTTTGCAAATATCTTCCGTGTTGGTTGCCTTTTAGTTTTGTTGATTGTTTCCTTTGCAGTGCAGAAGCTTTTTATTTTGATGAGGTCCCAGTAGTTCCTTTTTGCTTTTATTTCCCTTGCCTTCTGAGATGTGTTGAGTAAGAAGTTGCTGTGGCTGAGGTCAGAGAGATTGTTGCCTGTTTTCTCCTGTAGGGTTTTGATGGTTTCCTGTCTCACATTTAGGTCTTTCATCCATTTTGAGTTTATTTTTGTGTATAGCATAAGGAAGTAGTCCAGTTCCATTCTTCTGCATGTTGCTGTCTAGTTCTCCTGGCACCATTTTCTAGAGAGACTGTCTTTTTTCCATTGGATATTCTTTCTTGCTTTGTCAAAAATTAGTTGGCCATACATGTGTGCGTCCAATTCTGGGTTCTCTGTTCTGTTCCATTGGTCTTTGTGTCTGTTTTTGTGCCAATACCATACTGTCTTGATGAGTACAGCTTTGTAGTAGAAACTAAAGTCTGGGATTGTGATTGATGCCTTCCACTTTTGTTGTTCTTCAGCATTATTTTGGCTATTTGGAATGTTTTGTGGTTACATAAAAATTTTAGGATTGTTTGTTCTAGCTCTGTGAAGAATGCTGATGTAATTTTGATTGGGATTGCATTGAATGTGTAGATGGATTTGGGTAGTATTGACATTTTAACAATATTTGTTCTTCTAGTCCATGAGCATGTAATGTTTTTTCCTTTTCTTTCTGTCTTCTTCAGTTTCTTTCATAAGTTTTCTATAGTTTTTAGCATGCAGATATTTTAAATCTGTGGTTAGGTTTATTCCTAGGTATTTTATGGTTCTTGATGCAATTGTAAATGGGACCAATTTCTTGATTTCTCTTTTTGTTGCTTTGTTATTGGCATATAGAAATGCAACTCATTTCTGTACACTGATTTTGTATCCTGTGACTTTGCTAAAATCATGTATCAGTTCTAACAGCTTTTTGGTGTTTTCAGGTTTTCCATGTAGAGTATCATGTCATCTGCAAATAGTGAAAGTTTGACTTTAAAAAAAATTTTTTTTTACCGATTTTGATGCCTTTTATTTCATTTTGTTGTCTGATTGCTGATACTAGGACTTCCAAAACCATGTCAAACAACAGTGGTGAGAGTGGACACCCCTGTCATGTTCCTGATCTCCAGGGGAAAGCTCTCAATTTTTCCCCATTGAGGATGATATTAGCTGTGGGCCTTTCATACATGAGCCCACAGCCCATCATTTATGATGTTAAGGTGTGTTCCTTCTATCCCAACTTTGAGGGTTTTTATTAAAGGATCCTTTATTTATTAAGAAAAAATGCCTTTTCTGCATCTGTTGACAGGATCATATGGTTCTTACCATTTTTTTCTATTAATGTGATGTATCACATTGATTGATTTGCAAATATTGAACTAGCCCTGCAGCCCAGGAATGAATCCCACTTGATCATGGTGAATAATTTCTTTAATATACTGTTGAATTTGATTTGCTAGTATCTTGTTGAGAACTTTTGCTCCAGGTCCATCAGGGATATTAGCCTCTAAATCTCCTTTTTTTAAATGGGGTCTCTGTCTGGTTTGGGAATCAAGGTAATGCTAGCTTTATAGAATGAGTCTGGAAGCTTTACTTCCATTTATTTCTATTTTATGGAACAACTTGAGAAGAATAGGTATTAACTCTGCTTCAAATGTTGGGTAGATTTCCCCTGGAAGCCATCTGGCCCAGGACTCTTGTTGGGAGATTTTTGATAACTGATTAAATTTCTTTACTGGTTATGGGTCTGTTTGTATTTCTTCCTGTTTGAGTTTTGGTAGTGTGTGGGTGTCAAGGAATTTGTCGATTTCTTCCAGGTTGTCAAGTTTGTTGGCATATAATTTTTCATAGCATTGTCTAATAAGTGTATTCCTGTGGTGTTGGTTGTAATCTTTCATTCATGATTTTATCTATTTGGGTCTCTCAGTTTCTTAAAAGTTTGGCTAGAGGTTTATCCATTTTGTTTATTCTTTTAAAATATCAGCTCTTAAATTCATTGTTCTGTTTTTTCATTTCTATTTTGTTTATTTCTGCTCTAATCTTTATTAGTTTTCTTCTGCTTTGGGGTTTCTTTGCTGCTTCACTTCTAGTTCCTTTAGGTGTGAGGTTAGGTTTTGTATTTGGCAATTTTCTTGTTTGTTGATATAGACATGGTTTGCAATGTATTTTCCTCTTAGGACTGCCTTTGCTGTACCTGAAAGGGTTTGGACTGTTGTGTTCATTTTCATTTACTTCCATATGTTTTTTAATTTCTTCTTTAATTGCTTGGTTGACTTGTTCACTTTCTAGTAGGATGCATTTGGAGACTTTCCAATTTTTTTCTTGTGGTTGATTTCAAGTTTCATAGCATTGTGATCTGAAAATATGCATGGTATGATCTTAATTCTTGCATATTTATTGAGGGCTGTTTTGTGACTTAGTATGTGATCTGTCTTGGAGAATGTTCCATGTGCACTCAATAAGAATGTGTATTTTGCTGCTTTTGAATGGGAAGTTCTGAATATATCTGCCAAGTCCCTCTGGTCCAGTGTATTATTCAAGGCCATTGTTTCTTTATTGATTTTTCTGCCTAGATGATCTGTCCATTGCTGTAAGTGGAGTATTAAAGTCCCCTGTAATTACTGTTTCTTATCAATAAGATTGCTTATGTTTGTGATTAATGGATTTATATATGTGTGTGCTTTCAAGTTGGGGACATAAACATTTATAGTTGTTAGCTCTTCTTGATGGATAGGCCCTATAATTATGATATAATGTTCTTCTTCATCTCTGGTTACAACTTTTAGTTTAAAACCTAGTTAGTCTGATAGAAGTATGGCTACTCCAGCTTTCTTTTGACTTCCAGTAGCATGATAGGTGGTTCTCTATCCCCTCACTTTCAATCTGAGGGTGTCCTTGGGTCTAAAATGAGTCTCTTATAGGCAGCATATAGATGCGTCTTAGCTTGTATCTATTCAGAAAACCTATGTCTTTTGGGGCATCTAGTCCATTTACAGTCAGAGTTATTATCAAAAGATGTGGATTTTATGTCATTGTGGAATCTGTAGGTTTGTGTTGGTGGTGATAGCTCTGGTCCTTTGTAGTCTTTGTAGCATTCCACTCACAGAATCCCCCTTAGGATCTCTTGCAGGGCTGGTTTAGTGGTCACCAACTCCTTCAGTTTTTGCCTCGGAGAGCCTTTATCTCTCCCTCTATTCTGAATGACAGCCTTGTTGGATAAAGGATTCTTGTCTACATATTTTTACTATTAAGCACATTGAATATTTCCTGCCACTCCCTTCTGGCCTGCCAAGTTTCAGTGGACTGGTCTGGTACTACCCTTATGTGTCTACCCTTGTAGGTTAAGGCCTGTTTGTCCCTAGCTGCTTTCAGAGTTCTCTCTTTATCTTTGTATTTTGCCAGTTTCACTGTGAGATGCCATGGTGAAGACCTATTCTTGTTGAATCTGAAGGGAGTTTTCTATGCCTCCTGGATTTGGATGTCTGCTTCCTTCCCCAGATTAGGGAAGTTGTCAGTTATAATTTGTTCAAGTAAATCTTGTGCCCCTTTTTTTCTCTCTCCTTCTGAAACTCCTTTGGTATGGATAGTATTACATTTTATTGAAGCACTTAATTTTCTAATTCTCCCCTCATGGACTAGTATTTTCTTACCTCTCGTTTCCTTGGCTTCATCATTTCCCATAATTTTATCTCCTATTTTACTTATTGTCTCCTCTGCTTTCTCTATCCTTGCTGTCACTGCATCTAGTTCTTGTGCACCTTATATATAGCATTTCTAAATTCTTCGGCACTATTTCTTCCTTGATCTCTGCAGGAATATACTCTCTGCTGTCTTCTATGCTTTTTTCAAGCCCAGCTATTAATCTTGTGACTGTTATTCTAAATTCTTGATCAGATATATTGTTTATATCTGTTTTGAGAAATTTTCTATATGTCCTTTCTTCCTGGAAGTTCTTCTGAGGAGAATTCTTCCATTTCATCATTTTGGCTAGTTTTCTGCCCTTTATGTGTTTTAATAGCTTGTTATGTGTCCTGCATCTGTGAGCACTACTATATTAAAAAGGGTCATACACTGTCCAGGCCCTGGCCATTCAGATATTTTGGGAGTGTATTGCATGCACTCTGTTGTTGTGACTCTGGTTGGTCTATCTCCCTACTTGTAGTGGTGATTTGGACTTTCCACCAGGTGTGCTTTGATTTGTTCATTGAAGTAACCCTGGAAAAAATTTAAAAAAGTGGGGGTGGTGGAAAAAGCCTTATCCCATATAAAGAGAGAAATGAAAAGGGTGGGGGGGGAAAGAAAAAGAAAATTGACCAGGCAGAAAATCAGAGAAACTGTATGGCTTCATTCCGAGAGAGAAAGGGGAAAATATAGAAGAGATACAGAAGAGGTATAAAAAGAATAGATTAAAAAGGTCTACTTAAACAAAACCATAACCAGAATAGAGAAGGGAAGAAATAAGAGGAAGAAAAGAAATTTTAAAAAGTGTGTGTGTGTGTGTGTGCGCGCGTGCATATATGCACACACACGTGTATATATATACACACACATATATACACACACACACACACACACACACACTTGACCATGAATCCAGTCAGAAAATGCAAAACGGCTGGACCAATATCTGATGGTGCTCTGTCACCAGTCGCTGTGCTGGTCTGGAGGATGGTCTGTCTGGTTCGATCAGTGTCAATCTTGCTCAGATACATAGCAGTTACAGAGTGGGAGGGGCATGGTGTGGTATACGTGGGTCCCGCCTCCACTGTGAGCCTGCTCTCCTGTTCCCTGAAGCCCAAACTTGTTGGTATGGGGAGAAAAATGACGATATCGTAGTCTCTCCTCCCCAGACAGGGTGTCCCATACCACTCTGTTCAGGCAGTCCTCAGAGTGCTGCACAGGCATGAATGGGCTGGTTTGTCTTGCTCCACGGTCTCCTGTGCCTCCAAGGCACTTGGCTGGGATTCAAACCCCAGTGTCTTAAAGGATCCTGCCTCGCCTCTCCCCATTCCAGGATAGTGCCACTCCACCCAGCTGACAAAGGGCTTCTGGCTGGTGGGTGCCTGAAGGGTCTTTTGTCCTTGGAGTGGCTATTTACTTCTTCCCAACACTCAAGGGAGGGGACTGCTCTCTTTGTGCCTCTCAGCTTGCTACCGAGCCTTGGACAGCTCCCCTTCTGCCAGGCACGTGTACAGGGCAGCAGGCCCCAGTCTGGAGAAAGGCCTGCAACCCTGATGGTCACTCCTAAGGCTGTTTGCAAATTAGAAATTGGTTCTGTTTTTTCCATTCCCTAGACCATGGTTTGGAAAGGTTTTTCTCTTGTCTAAATAAAATCTCCCACAGCCTCTCCTTCTCTCTTTGTCTCTCCATAGAAGGGGATCCCTCTCCTCCATGCCTTTGTAATCTGTTTTATCTCTCCCAATTCATGATCATACACCTATGGCCTGCCAAGTTGTATCCGTGGGCCCCTGGAAATTCCAGATTCCTGGAATTCCAAGTCTTCTGGCCTCAATATTGCTGTGTTTGAGGGGCGAGGGAACTTCATGTCCCCCTACTTCTCTGACATGTTGACTCTGTCCCCTAAGTGTTTTTTATTTTTTAAATGTTTACTTGTTTTGAGAGAGAGAGAGAGAGCGCGCATGCAGGTGGGGGGGGTGGTGAAGGGCAGAGAGGTGGAGACACAGAATCTGAAGCAAGCACCAGGCTCTGAGCTGTCAGCACAGAGTGCATTGGGGGTCTCAAACTCATGAACTGCAAGATCATACCTGAGCCAAAGTTGGATGCTTAAACAAATGAGCCACCCAGGTGCCCCAATAGTTTTGATAAGTGCATTTAACCATGTAATTACCACCATTAATTAAGGTATAGAAATTTTTGTTCCAGAAAGTTTTCTCCTTTCCTTTGTTGTCAAACACCTCCACTTCTGTCCCCAGGCATCCACTGAACTACTTGTTGCCATTAAAGATTAATTTTGCCTTTTCTAGAATTTTGTAGGAAAGGAAGAACACAGTACACAGGATTTACCCTTTTTTCTCTTTCTTTTTTTCATGTAATAATTTTGAGGTTTATGTTGTCTTTATTAGTACTTTTCGTTTTTATTGTTGAATAACATTCCACTGTATGGCTATACCACAGTTTATCTGTTCGCCAGTTTTTGGTTATTGGGGCATTTCTAACTTTTGGTTTTTATGAATGAAGCTGTTATTAACATTCATGTACAAAGTTTCCATTTCTCTTGGGTATAAATATCTGGGAGTGGTATTGCTAAGTGTTATGGAAAGTATATACTTAACTTTGTAAGAACTTACCAAATTGTTTTTCAAAATGGTTGTACCATTTTATATGTTCACCAGCAGTATATGAGTATTCCTTGCTCCTCTACATCATTATCAACTATTTGTCATCTGAACTAGATTGTCAGTCTTTTTAATTTAACCATTCTAGTGAGTGTATAGTTTTAAGTTTTAAAATATTTGTACAGAATATTTGTATAGAAATGCAACAGATTTCTGCATATTGTGGAATTTAAGAAACAAAACAATGGCAAAAAAAAAAAAAACCCTGACAAATCAAGAAATAGACTCTTAACTATAGAGAACAAACTGATGATTACCAGAGGGGAGGAGAGGGGATGGGTTAAAAAGGTGATTGGAGGGGCGCCTGGGTGGCTCAGTTGGTTAAGCGTCCAACTTTCGCTTAGGTCATGGTCTCACCAGAGCCTGGAGCCTGTTTCGGAGTCTGTGGCTCCCTCTCTCTCTGACCCTCCCCTGCTCACGCTGTCTCTCTCTCTCTCTCTCTCTCTCCTAGAAATAAATAAAACATTAAAAAAAATAAAAAAAATAAAAGTGATTGGAATTGGGAGTGTACTTGTCCTGATGAGCATTGGGTGACATATGGAATTGTTGAATAACTGTATTATACACCTGAAACTAATATAACACTGTATGTTAACTCTACTGGAATTAAAACAAAACTTAAATAAAAAATATTTATTTCCAGGTAGCTAAAATTAAGGAAAAGTTTAGAGTTAGATAATGAAATGCTTTTTATTATCAGTAAAATTCTTTTTAAAATGCAGAACAGTTCTTTTCCTAAAGTTTATATATAATTGAGATTTCCAAACAGTGTAAAATTGCATCATAAATTTTTCAGCTCTGTTGTAACCTCCAATTAAGAGTAAGCAAATTGTTCCAGTTGAATAGACTATCACTTAATTTGGTTCTTCTTTTGTTTGCAGTCTAATGTAATCAAGTTTTACCTACAAAACTTACATATTTAGAAAATTATACATATTTTAGGGGAAAAAGTATTCTTTTAAAAAAATTTTTTTTATGTTTATTTATTTTTAGAGAGAGAGACTGAGCATGAGAGGGGGAAGAGCAGAGAGAGAGAGAGAGGGAGACACAGAATCTGAAGCAGGCTTCAGGCTCTGAGCTGTCAGCACAGAGACGGACATGGGGCTTGAACCCACGTACTGTGAGATCATGACCTGAGCTGAAGTCAGACGCTTAACCTACTGAGCCACCCAGGCACACCAAAAGTATTCTAATGATCATGAAAAAATACGCTAATGATAATCGTAGCCATTACTCATTGGAGACTAATTATATGTCAGACATTATTCTAAGAGCTTTATGTATATAATCTCACTTAATTTTTACTAAGTGAGATATGTATTCTTATTTCCATTTTATAAAGGAGGCAATTACAGCACAGAGGGATATGAATTTCATGAGGTTAAAAAAAATACTTGAGTGAATAGATTGACAAAAAAGTGAATCAGAGCAAAGTGAAGATAATCAAATAAGAAAGTAGGCTTGTTTTTTTTTTTTTTTTTTTTAAGAACAATGTATGTTATGAACTCAGAAATCTTTTACGTTGGATCTGATGACCTTGAATTATTGAAAAATGAAAATACTTACTTCAGAGAACTGACCCCTCAATTTTTCACAGAAAGTTATAATTTAACTTTTGATCTTTCTAGTATTTTTTTTGCCTTATAATATAAAATTAAAGACTTTTTATTAGTGTAGAATTAAATACCTTCAAGTATAAGCCATTATAAGGATTTAAAAGCAAGTTTAAATTGAATAAGAAAAAATCATCATATAATACAATTTTAATATAGTATCCAGTGTGTGAATGATTAATGAAATATTTGAATCTTATGTTTGTTTTTGTACCCAGGAGGGTTCTGTTCAAAGGAAAAAGGAACTGTGGGGAATCTGTATCTTTATTGCAGCAGTTGACCTAGATGAGATGCCATTCACCTTTACTGAGCTACAAAAAAACATAGAAACCAGGTAAACTTTCTTACATCAATATAGGCCTCTGCCATTAAAGATAAGTATTTCTGAACTTTCTTCTTAATAGACTTTAGAGAATTAGTGAGAAATGTTAAAATTAAATATAACTTTTAAAAGACTTAGGTCAACTAGTGAACTGTCTTTCTCTCATGGAGTCTCAATGAATGTATATTTATGTTGCACTTTCTCAAGAATATCGCAGTTTGTGTCCTGGGAAAATTTTCATCATGTCTCTCAGTCTCTAGAACTTTCCTAGTTGTAGCTAGGAAAAGAACAAGGACAAAAAGAACAAGGGTTTGTAATGTAGACTTATTAGATTAAAACTTACAAAAGCAGTATAAGTCTATCTTAAAGGAATTTAGCTAAGATTTATTAATGTTTAAGATTGCTTAATGTAATATATGTATAATTATATGCTTTTTGAGACTGTATGTTTAGCTGAGTGTCCATAGTTGCTGTAGTAATTAATGTTTGTTGTTGAGTTTATAAGCCTTATACTTAAAAGAAGAACTTACTAATTTGTTTCTAGTAACTCCTGAACTTTATCCTGAGCAGATAGTTTGTGGGACTTCCAGTCATTTCATTTGCAGTGTATTTACAAAATGTAACAGTAAATAATTTTACCAGAAGATAGTAGTGTATGTTTCTTCTTGGGTAAAATCATCTAGAATTTAACATAATTGGTGTTTTATATAAAGAGATAAATTATTACATTTTCAGTAACTTTTTCTTACTGCCTCTAAATGTAATATCAAAACAAAGACCTTGTTATTCTTATTTATTTATTTATTTTTATGAATAACTTATCAAATTGGCTTACAAACAACCCCAGTGCTCATCCCAACAGGTGCCCTCCTCAATGCTCATCACCCACTATCCCCTCTCCTCCACTCCCCCATCCACTCTCAGTTTGTTCTCTATATTTAAGAGGGGTGGTTTGCCTCCTCTCTCTCCCACTCTGTTTGTAACGGGTTTTTTCCTCTTCCCTCTCCCATGGTCTTCTGTTAAGTTTCTCAAGAGACATATATGAGTGAAAACTTATATCTATCCTCCTCTGACCAACTTATTTCATTCAGCATAATACTGTATATCATATTTAGCCTGTTGGATTAGAATTGGTTTCCCTCTCAGATTTCAGTTTAGATTTATTCATAAAATCCCTAAATCAGAATATTTTTTATATAGCTGAAAAATACGTAAGCAAATTTCAACATTAATTTCTATATTCACGTGATAGATGTTTCATCTACCTAGATGATTCATCTGGCCTAAAGGATTGAAAAGAATATGGATGTTTTGGTTAAGACAGAGCGAGTTTTAATCTGGTCTCTGTTGATTTATAAGCTGTATGACTTGGAGCAGATTACTTAGCTTTATTAAGTCTCAGTTTCCTCATCTGTAAAGTGACTGAAAATTATTAGCTACTTTATAGAGTTATGAGAATTAAATAACTTTTAGCGAATAGAGAAGTGAGTAGTTCATAGAGTCAGCATTTATAACTTGACCATAGGTATTGTTGAGGTCTTGAGTTCTTTCCTTCTGTAGACCACCGCTCCATGCCCTTCCCCTACAAAAAAAAAGAAAAGGAAACTGGAACAACTGTTAGGTACCCTGCTTGGTTCTAATGATATACAGGTAAGACATAGTCTGTGATCTCAACAAAGTTCAGTGGGGAAGATAAAATTAAATAGATGGCTGTAATACAGTGTTATATAGTTATTTATTGACTATTAAATATGACAGAGAAAAGCTGATACATCTTTTATCTCTAAGATGAAAGAATTTTCCTGGAAAAGCTTTTCCTGTACTTTTTTCCTGAGTATTCATAAGAACACTGTTTATAATTGGGCATGTCATAAATAATCTCCCTAAAGTAAATGTAGTAATGATTTGTTATAACTTTTTCTTAGGGCATCTCTGTGTTCTAATAATTATACAAGAATGTTATTTAGACCCCTGCATCTTTTTTTTAATTTTTCAAATATTCTTTATTTATTTCTGAGAGAGAGAGAGACAGTGTGAGCAGGGGAGGGTCAGAGAGAGAGGGAGATACAGAATCCAAAACAGGCTCCAGGCTCTGAGCGAGCTGTCAGCACAGAGCCCGATGCGGGGCTTGAACCCACAAACTGTGAGATCATGACCTGAGCCAAAGTCAGATGCTTAACCAACTGAGCCACCCAGGCACCCCAAGACCCCTGCTTCTTAAATGTACTTTGATAAAGGACTTTTTTTCTTCAGTATATCTTAGACTGACATTTAAAAATACATAATATCAATTAATTACCAAAAAAATGAAATAAAAACCTTACAGCAACCACAAGCCCAGATTTTTAATTATTATATTTAGCAGGCATAACATTAGTGTTAAATTGCCATAAAAGTTTTTATATGTTTACTCTCAATTTAATTGTGGACAGATAACAAACCAGTATCAATTCATGGAGCCCTGCTTTAGAATAGTTATTTAAGGATCTGTGTTTTAATTATGGCTTTTTATGCCATATTTAAAGTACCTCCCTGTAGCCTTCCCTTCTCTTCCCTTCATAAGAGGGCTACAGAAGGAATACTCAATTAAGTTTCCTAGTAACAGTTCAGTTTCCATGGTGCTCCATACTGGAGCTGAGAATGGTTCTTGAATAAATGATATTCTGAGATTGATTTCTTTTTCCCCCTCTGGAGGTATCTATACATTTACTTCTTCTTTTTTCTCCTGAGCAGAATCATGATTATTTACTTCATATTATTTCTCCTTCTTTATTTGTTCCACATAGCTTGTCATGGCTGCCCCAGGCCTTCTATATCATGAGGATTTTAATAACCTTCTTTTGGGTTCTTTGCCCTCTGCTAATAATCTGAAGTTTTGATTTTGACAGTTCTCAGCATAAATGTCTGAGTGGTTCAGTCCATTTAGGAAGGAAACCTATAACTCATTAGTTGCTAGACAGCTTATGGGTGGGTCTGGTGACTACCCTTTAGTTCACTTAGCTTTATTTGGTATAATTCCTTAGGCAAGCTTGATTAGAAATGAGCATGTGAGGTGCAGTTGATGATTGCTGTTTTTAGTGCCCTATTTGTCATCGGTGAAAAATGTATTAATATTTCACATAGATGAATTTTTTATAGGAAACAAAAATTATTTTAAGAGATTATTTAAATAACTTAAACATTTTAATCAGTTTTTCTTTTCCCTTCCCCAACAATTCAATCCCAAAACCAATAAGGGGGGGTGTGAAGAAAGTAGATATGTGCATCTGTGATAGGGGAGAGCCATGGGGTCTCAGAAGGATGTTAGAGACCAAATGGGATGAGGAGGGCCTTCACATGGGTGTGGTTGTGGGTGGGGGTTATGATCTGGGCTGCTTGGTGTGCAGTGTCAGAGACCAAGCAGGGTGAGTAGACAGCCATTGTAGGGAGTCATGGCACCACATGTGAGGTGAGGGCAGTCTTGGGAGGGGAGTCAGAAGTCTACTAGGGTGAAGAAGATGGAGGGGTGAGGGCAGTCTTGGTTGGGGAGTCAGTCTGAGCAGGAGAGGAGAGTGCTCATATGGGAGAGGGGATAGCTTTGGAGATGGAAGATAGTTACATACAGGGGGATTGACAAAATGAGTAAATAAAGATAAGTAGATCCCAGGTTTCTCACTGTGAAAGAAGAGTTATAAATATGGAAAGGGAAACACTGAAATGAACCATGTGGTTTTATGTTGGAATTAGATAAATAGATGTGAACTTATGATTTTCTAAATATATGGTTAGGTATGGAAATAAATATGTATATGTCTTCATAACCCTTTTTTTTTGGTATAAATGTAGACATAGGTATACAGATACAGGGGTATAAGTTGAAGCTAGTTGATTTTTACTTTTCAAATTCTAGTAAAATGCAAAAAGTAATTCCTTCCAAAGAATATAATAGCGATTTGGTGTAGAGCTAGTAAACTTTTGAAGTGAAATGTCTATGCTTTGTAAATGAAATAAAATATTTTTTTTTTCAGTTACAGATTCACTTTTTTCTGTTATTTTCTTTTAGTGTATACAAATTCTTTGATTTACTAAAAGAAGTTGATACAAGTACCAAAGTTGATAATGCTGTGTCAAGACTGTCAAAGAAGTATAACGTATTGTGTGCACTCTACAGCAAATTGGAAAGGTAAAGTAGAAATACTATTAGGATTATCCCCCAGTTTTTCATGTTACTGTTGATGATTAGATTCCATCTGGGAACTCTGTTTAGTAATGCTACTGGATATTCCCCCTTAGATTTGTCCCCTTTGCTATTAGGTTGGTGGGGTTTTTTGTTTGTTTGTTTGTTTTTTGGTTCTTCGCTTTCTTTTATATTCAGTTATACATATTCTGAATGTTTCCTCTAAAACTGTATTATGGTCCTTCATATTTCTCATTTGCTTTAACAAACTCTAAGCTTAGTTCCCACTTTACTTTTCTCTGCCGGAAGACTTCTAGTTCACAATGCAAGAGTGACCTTTAAATTTAAACTTCTTCCTAATGGTGTTCTTTAGTTTAGAAGGAGAAGACACGTAGTAGAAGGTGTACCTGACCGATACTGCCAAGCTATGATTTGTATTCTCAGTGGTGGTTTAGAAGACTTTTCATTACTCTTCAACTGGGAGAAAGATGAAATTCAGATAAAGTTGGGTTGAGTTTTTACTACATTTTTCATCTAGGTCCCCACTGCCATTGGGTACAATGCGAAATCTGGCATGTGCCTGTTACTGTGTCCATTTAAGGGGCTCATTTCTCTAAGGTAAAAATATATGAAAGTTAATATTTTAGGTAAATAGTAGTAAAGGAAGAGGGGAAAAAGAGGCATATCCTTAAGTATTCTGGGGAGAAGGAGTATGGATATAGAGCTGGAAAGAAGCATCTTCTCAGAAGGATGCATCTATTTTCCCTTTCCTTCTTTTTGGTTTGTATGTCACTAAAACTTCAAAAGTGAGAGAATAAGACAGGTGGAGAGAAAACTCAGGATTGGCTTAGGGCTGTTGAAGGAATTTCTCTTGCTCCTAATTTTTAATTGTAATATGATAGCATTAGCCATCATTATTTTCCTTTTTCTTTAGTAAAGCTCTTTTCTCAGTAAAAAAGGTGTTTTTATTATAATAAAAATTAATTTTCAAGGAATATAGACTAAAGTACTTGAAAAACACAGAAGAGCATAAAAAAGAAAATATGAATCACCCCAAGTTTTAATATTGGAGATAATAAATTTTCATATTTAGAATGTTTCTCTCTCTTGGATATTGTTTTATATAGGGCACATTATACTGTATATATAATTATTTTCTTTTTTAACCAGGTGGGATTTTTCTAAATGCTTTTCCATCCCTTAAAATTGTTCACAGCCTTTTTACTCATATCTTGAAGCTTATCATAAGAATAAGGATAAGCTTAAATACAAAACTTAGTGATTTTTATTGCAGTATTATTTAAACCACAAAAAACTGGAAATACTTTATTTCTGCATGACTGAAATAAATAGTAAAATATCATTAGTATTGTCTAAACACTAAATATAAATGCAAAATAAAATTTGAGGAATAATATAGGGAAATTGCTTTTAATGTTAAATAAATATAAAATAGAATTTGATGAAGAATAATAACAACATGGGAAAAATGCTTCTGATGTTAATAAAGCAGGATATACTGTGGTTACAATAGTTACAGGAGGAAGAATCTTAGGCACTAATGCATTGAATAAAGACTGGAAAAGAAATACCAAAGTGTTAACCAAAATTTTGTATGAGTAATTTACATTTGTTGTTGTTCTTTTTTTAAATGTGTTTTATTTATTTTTAATTTTTTTAATGTTTTATTTATTTTGGAGAGAGAGAGAGACAGCGTGAGCAGGGGAGGGTCAGAGAGATAGGGAGGTACAGAAACTGAAACAGGCTCCAGGCTCTGAGCTAGCTGTCAGCACAGAGCCCGACGTGGGGCTCGAACTCACGAACCACAAGATCATGACCTGAGCCGAAGTCAGATGCTTAACCAACTGAGCCACCAAGGCGCCCCTATCTGTCTGTTTGTCTGTCTATCTGTTTTTGAGAGAGCTCAAGTGAGGGAAGGGCAAAGAGAATGGGTAGGAGGATCCAAAGTGGGCTCTGTGCTGACCGTTGAGAGTCTGATGCTGGGCTTGAACCCACGAACCATGAGATTATGACCTGGGCTGAAGTCGGACTCTTAACCAGCCAAGCCACCACGTACCCCAGAGTAACTTACATTTTTAAAGAGGATATGTCACCAATATAATTAAGTGAAAACTTCTCTAAGCCAATATTTAAGTAAAATATTTTCTGTAAAGAATAGCACCTCAAAATCTATAATTATCCGGTAATTACTAGACAATAGAATTTTAGTGAGAATGATTTCAAATGCAGTCCTGATTTTTTTCCTGCTATAAAATTTTAATTAGATACTTCTAGGTTTTTTGTTCTGCTGTCTGAGATCAGAAATCTACTTAAATATTTATTTCTGTTTTACCTTTTAACCCTATATACTTTCTAGTGATACATTTTATTTATGATTCTTGTGGGAAAGTTAGGAAAGAAAGTTAGAAGAAAAAGAAAGTTGAATATTACATGGATAATTCTGAAGTACTTGGGTTCTTCCTACCTCCATGTCTTATGTTTTTCCTTTAGGCCTATGTAAACACTAGCTATTTCAGGTTAGTTAACAGGGCACAAGATCAGAATTCCCAAAAATTTTTCCCTAAAACAGTACTTTGGTATGATGCTCTCCCAAAAAAACGAGGCTCCAGTAGGGCTTAATGTTGAAGAGAATGGAATCTTTTGAGTCAGCCAGATTTGTGTGCTACTTTGGGCTCCAACATGTACTGTGTGGTATTGGACAAGCGAGTTATCTAACTTAAGTGCTTAGTTTTGTAATGTGTAAACTGAGTTGATAAAAAACCTATCCTCTTAGGTTTTTTAATGTACTAAAGGAGATAATGCAGACAGTGCTGAGTCCAATGCCAACAAAAAACTTTGCACAGAGGTTTTTTGTTATTGTTTTTTTTTTTTCCGTTAAGTAAGTTCTGTGTCCAATATGCAGCTTGAACTCATGACCCCCAGAGCAAGAGCCACATGCTCAGTTGATGGTCAGTCAGGTGCGTCTCTACAAATATTTAAAAAAAAATTTTTAAATGTTTAGTTTTAAGAGAGAGGGAGGGAGAGAGGGAGAGGAGGAGAGAGAGAGAAAGAGAGAGCACGTGTGCACGCGTGCACGAGTCGGGGAGGGGCAGAGAGAGGAAGACACAGAATCTGAAGCAGGTTTCCAGGCTCTGAGCTATCAGCACAGAGCCCAACACATGGACCACAAGATCATGACCTGAGCCAAAGTTGGATGCTTAACCAACTGAGCCATCTAGACGCCTTTCCATGAATATTTTTCAAACAAAAAAATATTTCTGACCCAATTTGGGAAATTATATATACTATATCCCTCCTTAAAGAGTCATACACTGGCAACTCAGGATTCTTAAAAGTCCTATATAATAAAATATGTTGAAACTGTTTTTGAGTTCATCATTTCCTAAATTTATTAGGCTACTAATATTTGTTTATATGTATTTAACATCAATCAGACTCTTCTAGAAATAGTGTTTTGTAGAATATACTTTAAGAATCTTTAGCTGTCAGCTTATTTTATTGCAAATAAATTAAGGAACTATAAGCATTAAGAAAGTTGATCTTAGTATTCAGTTACATGTTAGATGCTGGCAATACAAAATCTTTGACACTATGATTATCAAGCTTATAGTAAATAAATTATATTTTTTAATAAAAATAAGTGCAGTAATGCATATGATCTCTTGAAGAGGATTTTATATGAGAAGTAGAAATTATATAGTGGGCAAAATATTTTGTATGTTCAAGGGTGACGAGGGTAATTACAGGGTGCTTTTGATCAAGTAAAACGTATAAAACACAGTGTCTGAAAATGCTGAAGGATAAATTCACCAAGCAAAATGTGTAGGAGTGGGACTGAGCTTCACAGGCAGAGGGATTCACATGTATACAAAGATAAAGCAGTAGCATTATGTACTTCAATTTTGCTGATGGCTGAAAGGTAGGAAGAGTTCAGACTGATTGTGAGCTTGGACTTTGCCTTGCAGGGGATGGCATTGAATGATTGTTGAGCTGGGAATGGCAGATTTGGCCTTAAAAGATCACTTGGGCCTTTGTAAAAGGGATTTAGAATTTTTATGAACTAGTTATATGAGATAAGTGGATTGTCAGGGTTTTTTTTCTATCTTATTTGTTATCTTTTTCTGAAGAGAAATTAGGAAAATTAACTGTGGTATCAAAGCCTGTTCATTTCAGAGCAGACTGTGTACATCTGTATGCTAATATATGTGACAATATGATTTTTTTTAAACTTTAAAAAAGCTAAACACATCTAAGTATGAATATTAGTTTAGCCATTTACTGGCTGTGTGAGTTAGGAAAAGTTACTTAACTTCTCTAAACCTCAATTTCAATCTAAAATCTAGCCAGTAATACTTTCCTTACAAGGTAATTGTGAGAATTAAATAAAACAATATTACTGGTTAGCTCACTTTCCAGCACATATTAAGTGTATAATAAATGGTAGCTTTTCAAGTCGTTAGCTTCATTAATGCTGTCATAGAGGAATATAATAATGTAAGCCATGCATTTTAAATATTTTAGTAGCTACGTGACAAAAAATAAAAAGAAACAAGTGAAATTAATTTTAACATTTTATTCAACCTATATATTTCAAAATACCTCATTTCAACATGTATAATTCACACAAAAATTTGTGCCTAAATGTTCATAGCAACCTTATCATAATAGCCAAAAAGTGGATTATTTTATTGTTCGGCCGTAAATGGGAATGGAGTACTTTTAGATACTACAGCATGGATGAACCTTGAAAACATTAAGCTAAGTGAAAGAAGCCAGACACAAAAGACCGTATATTCCATTATATGAAATGTCCAAATGGGCATATCCATACAGACAGAATGTAAATTAGTGATTGCCAAGGAATGAGGAGTACTGCTAATAGACATGGGGTTTATTTGGGGAGTGATGGAAATATTCTGGAATTAATGGTGAAGGTTGCAAAACAAAGTGAGTATACTAAAATTACTGAATTTATATACTTTAAAATTGTAAATTTTATCCTATATGAGTTATATTTTAATGAGAAAACATGAAACCAGTATAAAAGTTAATAATGAAATATTTCACATTCTTTCTCTCATACTAAATAATTTTGAATACTTTGGTGTGTAATTTACATTTACATCACAACTTCGTTTGCACTAGCCACATTTCAGGTGTTCAGTAGCTTGCTATAAGTGCTTGTGGCTACCATATTAGCATAGATTTATATTGAATGCAGTTATCTTTTACTGTATGATAACATTTTATTTTGAGTTACATTAAGTTACAATTTAAACAATGTATTAGACATTAAAAATCTTTGCTATAATTAGAAAAATTCCTTCCTTGGTACTGCTTTTTATTATAAGATGGTAATTTTCTCTGTATACATTTTTTTATTTAGATTTTTTTTGTGACTGGCTTCTTAGCATATTTTCATGGATTATCCATGTTGTAGCATGTTTCAGTCTTTGTTACTATTTACTATGGAGTCATATTCCACTGTATGGCTTTACCACATTTTATTTATCAGTTTAAAGACATTTGTGTTATGTGTCTTGTAAAGTAGTTGAAAGCATAGAGAATAGCAAGTGTATATTTATAGAGTTTGTTACATTGTTTTATTAAACCATTTCTTTTTCTCTTCATTTGTTCCTGTGGATTTGGTTTACCATCTAGGGTCATTTGTTTACCCCAACACAGCTTTGATCCCACCCACCTCTTTTGTGCAAATACATTACATTTCTATATGTTATAGGCCCCAGAATACAATTATATACATCGTATGTTGTATAGTTGCTTCACATCAGTTATGAGAAGAAAGAAAAAATATGCAACTATACCATCTTTTATAACACAATTTTACAGTGCTTTACACCTTTTCCAGTGCTTTGTTTTTTTATGTGGATATGAATTATTGTCTTTGGTTACATGTTTTTAGCTTGAAGAACTTCTTGTATTTCTTGTGAGAAATATTTAGTATTTAGTATTTCTAGTGAGTCTGCTATCAACAAATTCTCTATTATTGTTTGGTAATGTCTATTTTATTTTCACTCTTGACAATTTTGCTGGATATGATTCTTGGTTAAGTTTTTTTTCTTTTCTCACTTTGAATATGTAATCTTAACTGCCTTCTGATCTTCATCGTTTCATGAGGAGTCAGCTGTTAATGTTATTGGGTTCCTTTCTACATGCTGTATCATTTTCTCTTGCTGTTTCTTGTTTTTCTCTTTTTTAACACTTCTGCTGTGATACAGCTGGGTATGGGATTCCTTTACATTCATCCTGCTTGGAGTTTGTGTTTTGGATGTGTAAATTAATGTTTTTTTCATCAGATTCAGGAAGCCTTCAGCTATTTCTTTAAATATTTTTTTCTGCTATCTCTCCACCCACTTCTGATACTCCCATTACACATGTATTAGTTCTTTTTTGTTGTTTCACATTTTTTGAGCCCCTTTTTCTTCTTTTTCTCCCCTCTTTGTTCTTCAGACAGCATAATCTCTTTTGACCTATCTTCAAGTTTAGTGTTTGTTCCTTATGCCAGCTCAGATCTACTGTTGAGCCTATCTAGTGAATTTTTCATTTTGGTGGTTGTACTTCTCCACTCAAATTTCCATTTGGTTCTTTTAAAATAATGTCTCTTTATTGATAGTCTCTATTGGATGAGACAGTATCAGAATGCCTTTCTTTGTCAACATTTTAAGTCTGACATCTGGGCTTTCTTGAATGCAATCTGTTGCCTGCTTTTTGCCAATGTAGAGTTCACACTTTCCTACTTCTTTGCATATTTCTTTTATTCTTGAAAACTGAACATTTTGGTAACACTGTGGTAACTCTAGGTACTGATTCTCCTTTCTTGTGTGGCTTTTCTCTTGTCATTCTTTATTTGTTTAGTGGCCTAGCTGTGTTATTTCAGTGAAGTATATTTGTCCCACTGTGTGCAGCCTTTGATATTGCTCTTCATTGTAGCCATTGGGCATGTGCACAGTCACTCTGAGGTGAGTCATTTTCAAGAGGTTCTCTTTGACAGCCTTTTTTTCCTCTGATCTCTCTGGTTAAGTTAACCGCTTTGTTGATATACCTACCTGTTACCTTCTACTAATTGCTGAGTGATTATTTTGCTGTTTTTGACAATGTCTGGGTCTCGAATTGTTTCACAGCATGATCTGATTAAATTGGCTCTCTTAGCAGGAATAGTCTTTGAGGTCAGCCTTGAGGCTTGTGTTTTTTCCAGGAGACCTCTTCTTAGCTCTTTCTTTCCCTGGTTCTCTCCTGAGTGGTCTAGAATTTAGCTCTTTGCTTTCATAGAATTGCTAGCCTCCTCTTACATGCTCACCACCAAAATTTCCATTGTTTTCCTTGGCATTTAGCCTTGAAATTCCCCACACTGTGTTCCAAATGAAGTTAATTCCTTCGGAGTGAGCTTCAGAACTCTTATTCTTAAGACTTGCCTCTCTCCTCGGCATCATTTCTGTGCCACTGGTCAGAATGGGAACAGTGTCCCTCTTCTGTTAGAGTGTCATTTCCTACTTTAAGAGTAGGGCACTGAGAAAAGTTGGTAGCCCTTTGTCTTCTCAGATTGCCTTTCATATCTGGAACCTGTGTACTGTGAACTAAGTGGGGTAAAAGAAGTCAGTGCCCCCAATATTCTTGATCTGCTGTGCCTGGAATAGAACTTTTGCCCTATGAGTGGTGCCTAAGTAGAGGAAGGGAGCTCCAGACCTACCAGCTTCTCTTGCCTGGGATAGACTTTCTGCAATACAAGGCTGGGGGTTATTAGAAATTTTGGTCACCTTCCTTTCCCAGAGTGAGAGTCAGGCTAGGAGCCTCAGAGAGAGGGAGTCCTGGGTCTTGGCTGTACCTGCTCAGTGTAGAGCTTTATGATGCTGACCTAGAGAGGAGAAGGAAGTGAGTTTTGCTTTGAATTCCACAGTCTATTTTTGTTCTTACCAAGAGTTAGTAGATTTTCATAAAGAAATGCTTCCTTTTTTGCTGTATGCCCTTAGGAGAACTTCCAGAGACTTTAAATGATTTTTAAAATAATTTCAACCAGTTATAGTTACTACACTGGGGAGCAGGTCTGTGGAGATTTTTCCTCCATCACTGTCCTAAACAAACAGGTTTTATAGTACTTTTAAGTTGAGTTACTTTAGTGAGACTAATAGTTAAATAAGCTTTTATGACCTGATCTGGGATTCTAAATAGATCAAGATTTAATTGCAGAATATATTCTGAGTTATAAATGCACATATTGAGTCCAGTCCCTTTGTAGTTAAGTATTAATACTGATGTGTAAAATGTCATGTATTGACAAAATTTACTAACATTTGTAATGTTGTACTTTTTTGTCTTTTAAATGTACATTTCTGAGAAAAAAAGAAAAATAAAATGTATACTTTGGATATAAGGTGAATAAAGCATGATAAAATTGATTCCTAAATTATGAAAAAAATTTAAAAGTAACTTTTTAAAAAGCTATAATGGTAATAATAATTTTTTCCTTTTAGGACATGTGAACATATATATTTGACACAACCTGGCAGTTTGTAAGTATTTCAGAGCATGTTATTTTTATCTTCTTGTTTAATTTTTAAAATATTTTTAGAGTTTATTTCTTATTTTGAGAGAGACAGTGTGAGTAGGGGAGGAGCATAGAGAGAAGGAGAGAGAAAGAATCCCAAGCAGGCTCTGCACTGTCAACACAGAGCCCAGTGTGGGGGTTGAACTCATAAACCATGAGATCATGACCTGAGCTGAAATCAAGATTTGGACACCACTGAGCCACCTAGGTGCCCCTGTCTTTTTTTTTTTTTTAATATAGTTTTTCTGGAATAATCCCAAACATGTTGATAATGTCAGGGTTAGTTTGATTGATTATAGCATGCTACTTCATAAATTAAGGTCATAGATTTAAACTCTGTGCCGATTACTTACCTTCTTACAAAGAAAATGGTATGAAATATGTGCCCTTTACCAAGGTGAACTAATTGGGTGAAAGTTCATTCAGTGCAACATATCACCAGCTCAGGGAAAATACATATTCACTGGCTAAATCTTTTTTGAGGGTCCATTATAAACACTTTATTAACTTTATTAAGACTAAGAGCATAGTTTTTTTCTAAGAGTAAATGTGAAAGTGTATATTAAAAATTTCAAATTATCTTTTGAAATGTGTAGTACATACTCCCAACAGCATACCCATGTAAGAGCTCTAGAGATTTTCTTTGGAAATGGAATGAGTAGTATATGAGATTTTCTGCCTCACTGAATTAGTGGTCTTGAAGATGTAAAGGGAAATTATATGTTTATTAATTATATTAATCTATTCCAATTGTTAATACTAGTAAGTTATCAAAGCATAGTGTTAAATTGGCAAACTAGAGTCACCCAAATCTTTCTTTTTCTGCTTAAGTGTTGATTTTAATTAGAAAACAAAGAGCAAGAAAGTATTAAGTAATTGGAAACCATGTACATCATAGAATACCACTTCTTGTGCATAGTTTTAGACTAGAATTGAAATATTAAATATTTCCTTTACAAAATGTATTCTGTATATTTTTTTTACATGGGCTAAATATAAATAACCTGGTAAAATATAATATAAATATAATATATATATTTTTATATATTATATATATATTTAAATATATATAATTTATATAATAAATATAAAAAACCTGGTAAATATAATAACCTGGTAAAAACAACTAAATTGAGACAAATTGAGTTAATGTGTAAATTGTGCATTTAAAGTGGATTGTATTCTCTTACGCAGTCAACTTAGGCCTGTAATTTAAACTGATAAGGGGGCGCCTGGGTGGCTTAGTCGGTTAAGCGTCCGACTTTCGCTTAGGTCATGATCTCACGGTTCATGGGTTCGAGCCCCGCATCGGGCTCTGTGCTGACTGCCAGCTCAGAGCCTGGGGCCTGTTTCAGTCTGTGACGCCCTCTCTCTCTGACCCTCCCCTGCTCACGCTGTCTCTCTCTTTCTCCTAGAAATAAATTAAAAAAACAAAACAAAACATTAAACTGATAAGAACAGATACTACACCTGATCTTAGCCAAAAGGCCTAGAAGTGATAGGCCTGTAATTTAAAAAGAAGGAAGGGGTGCCTGAGTGTCTCAGTCACTCCACACTTGTGAAGCCTGCTTAGTATTCTCCTTCTCTGCATCTCTCTACCCACCCCTTGTGTGTGCATACTCTCTCAAAATGATTAAATAAAAGGAAAAGAGAAATAGTTGGAAGACTGTCAGAGTAAAATTTTTTTCTGCTTTCTATTTGTATACTAGGATATCTACTGAAATAAACTCTCTGTCGGTGCTGAAAGCTTCTTGGATCACATTTTTACTAGCTAAAGGTAAAGTCACTATTTTTGTTACCTGTTATTGTTTCAAATGCAGTAATCGATAATTCTTTTAGCCTAGGCTCAAAGTTTTTTATTCAGTTTAATGTTATTCCCTTCACCCTCTCCCCAATTCTCTGTGTAGCTTGTTAACTCTTAGCAAGTTCTTGTAATTATGGTACTGGAAATGACTTTGGAAATGTCTCATTTCATTTGTTTCTAATACACTTTTATCCTCTCCCCCCCCCTTTTTTAAAGAATAATGTTACTGTTTTTTTAAGAACAATACATATTTATGATAAAGAATTGAAATAATATAGCAGATGCAAAGAAAAATGTAGAAAAATTACCCAAAACCTACCAAAAATAATTATCATTAAAATTACACTGTCATTCCAGATATATTTTTGTGAATAGAATTGATTAAAAAAAGATGTGTGAATTCACAAACAAATCTAATTTTTTTAGAAAAATAGGATCATATTATAGTGCAACATACACACATAAAAATTAATTTTACTCAGATTTACAGAAGAAAATAAGAGAATGGAAGGAATTGCTTAAATTTAGATGTTTGGTCATTTAAGCAGTTTTATTTCCTAAAACATTTCTCTAAGATTGTAAAAAAGCATTATTAAAAAATTAAGGTTATAATCTTTATTTTACTTTGTGTTTTGATTTAAAGATGTTAATCTGTTTGAAGGAAAAAAACCGCTAATATTACCACTTTTCCTGTTACCTCCCCATTCCCCACTTTCAGATTTTCTGTTTTTCTTATTATATTATCAAAGATAATGTTATAACATTTATATTCTGTTCTATAATTATAATTATTTAGTCTCACTTCTATATTTTGGTGTATTCTAAGTTTATTGTCACTCCTCTGTTACAGTTTCTCCATTTCTGATTTCTTTATTTTGATTCATCCTTAGCTTGCTGGATTTTACCAAGAAGCAGTTTTTTTAAAAAGGCTTTTTGGCATCATATTCCCTGTGTGTGTTATGTTTGTGAGTCATGTCCATAGTCTTTATACTTGAAGGACCACTTGGATGTCTATCCTGTTTTTGTGTCATACTTGTTTTCCTCAGGACACTGTTTTCTGGCATTGAACATTGCTGTTGAGAAATTGGAGGCTAGCTTAATTTCTGCCCCCTTATTTACTTTCTGAATACTTGATTTTTTTTTTAAAATTTGAGGTTCAATACCTTAACTAGAATATCTCTTGTTTTTTATTATTCTGTATTAGTTTTTTTTGTAACACTATATCTGTTTATAAACTGAAGGTCTTCTCTTTATTTCACAGAAATCTTAACATATTACATTTTTTTACGTTTATTTATTTATTTTGAGAGAGAGAGAAAAAGCACAAGTTGGGGAGGGGTATGGAGAGAGAGAATCCCAACTTGGGGCTCAAACTCACGAACCATGAGACCATGACCCGAGCTGAAATCAAGAGTCAGTTACCCAACCAACTGAGCCACTCAGGCTCCCTTAACACACTATATTTTTAAATATTATTCTATTCAGTTAGGTGCTATACTATTCTGTTTCAGGAACTTAAATGTTTTCTGTTGGATCATTTTTGTCATCCATAAGTATCTTTTCTCACATTATTCTGATCCTTGGTCTTTTATGGATTAACTGTTTTTTCTCAAGCCTTTCTTCTGTTTTGAGCTAAACTCTGTTTGTAATGGAGTTATTTGGTCCTCAGTTTTTTTCTTAGCTTTTCTAGCTCCTTATTTTTATATAGCTTGTGCTTTTTATTCCTTAGTGAAAAGAGTCATAGGGCATTTCTTCTGATATATTATCTTCTAGATTGAGTTCTCTGGGGTTTTTTTTCCCTTCTTACATTGTGATTCTGTTTTTTTCTTTTTTCTTTTCTGTAGTATGTTTGCATAATTGCTGTGCTTCTCATGCTTTCCTCTACCCCATGTTACTAGGACTTTACGTGGGCAGCCCTGACCTGATGTTCTACTTTCTCTGATGTGGTTGGTGTGTGATGTTCTGTGTTCTCTGATGTAGTGTGAATACATCTCTTTTCACTCACTTTGCATCTTTGGCTCACTGTGTTCCCCAAAGAGCTATAATATGAGTACAGCCTTTTTATTATACTTTTAGTAGGAGGTGGGGGAAAAAGTGGAGAATTTATCTGGAATGGTATGAGTCTTTTTTGTTGTGAGATTCTTGTTAGAATGAACTCTCTGAAATAGAACACTTATAGTGATAATTACATCCTGCTTCCATAACAGGATTGTGTTGGGATTCAGATTGGCCCCCAGTTCACCATAGTATACTGGAGTCTCTGTGCTTATCAGAGTTTCCTATCATTTACTTCCTCTCTTGTACCCTTCTCTCATCAGCAATTTCTATGCCCTCCAAGTAAGAGGAGGAAAAGATGAGGATACTCTTGAGTCAGTATCTCTTAAATTTGGTGTTGGTACTGACACTTAGCCAGTACATGTTTTCCTTTTATTTTATTGGATATTGGAGGAGAATTCTTTGATGTGACTTCACTTTACTATTTTATTTATTTTATTCATTCATTCATGTATGTATGTATGTTTATTTTGGAGAGAGAAAGAAAGAATGAGAATGAGTTGGGGACGGGCAGAGAGAGAGAGAGAGAGAGAGTGAGAGAGAGAGAGAGAGAGAGAGAGAGAGAGAGACAAAGAATTTGAAGCAGGCTCCAGGCTCCGAGCTCTCAGCCTGACATGGGACTCAAACTCACGAATTGTGAGATCATGACCTGAACCATAATTGGATGCTTAACCGACTTAGCCACCCAGGCACCACTTTACTATTTTAAACTGCAGATCCTTGATATCATTCTTTACTTCTATGGTATTTATTAATAACTTCTAAATATATTACAAACATACGTTTGCACTATACCTGTGGATCTGAAAAACCTGCCTGATGCAGGGTTACCTGTTTTCTTACATAGTTTCTATACCTTTAGTATTTGTTGGGATTATTAACGATTTAACAGTCAGATACCAAGAAGATAGAAGGTGAGCCAAATTAAACATATCTTTTTAAAAAATTTTTTTTCAATGTTTAATTATTTTTGAGAGAGAGAGAGACAGAGTGCAGTGGGAGAAGGGAAGAGTGAGATGGAGACACAGAATCTGAAGCAGGCTCAAGTTCTGAGCTGTCAGCACAGAGCCTGATGCACGGCTTGAACCCATGAACCGAGAGATCATGACCTGAGCTGAAGTGAGATGCTTAACTAACTGAGCCACTCATGTGCCCCTAAACTTTTCTTTTAAAAATAATGTACAACATAGAGCCACAAGCAAATATATCGTATCTATATTTGATCATGATTTGCATAGCTACACTATTTTCTTAAGTATTTATTTCCTCACGGCTCTCTTGTTGTGTATTTACTGTATTAACTTTTTAAGATTTTGTGCTAAGTAATTACTTTATGGATGACATTATATGCTACTTTTGTTATTAATGGCTTTGGTTATTGTAATATTTTAGAATGAGGTCAAAATTGAAAATAAATGAGGCTTCATAAATAAATAGAACTAAAGATTTCTATATATTATACTTCAGAAGTATATTCAGAAGTAATAAATTCTATAGCTCTTGCCAAAAATTAAGAAAAGCAAAAACAAGGGGTGCCTGAGTGGCTCAGCCATCTGACTTTTGCTCAAGTCATAATCTCACGGTTTATGGGTTCAAGCCCTGTTTTGGTCCCTGTACTGACAGCTCAGAGCCTGGAGCCTGCTTCAAATTCTGTGTCTTCCTCTCTCTGTCTCTGCCCCTTCCGCACTGTGCACATGCACATGAACTCTCAAAAATGAATAAACATTAAAAGAAATACAAAAGGAAAACAAAATGAATTTATTAAAAAAATTTTTTAAGGT
This sequence comes from Hyaena hyaena, assembly GCF_003009895.1. Lineage (NCBI taxonomy): Eukaryota > Metazoa > Chordata > Mammalia > Carnivora > Hyaenidae > Hyaena > Hyaena hyaena. Next base: position 172,127 of record NW_024081362.1, on the reverse strand, counting down.
TTTTTATTTTTGAGACAGCATGAGTGTAGGAGGGGCAAAGAGAGCGGGAGACACAGAATCCGAAGCAGGCTTCAGTCTCTCAGCTGTCAGCACAGAGCCCAACCTAGGGCTCGAATCCACAAACGATCAGATCATGATCTGAGCCAAGTTGAACATTTAACCAACTGAGCCACATAGGTGCCCCCAAAACAAAATGAAATTTATTTATTTATTTTTATTTTATTTTTCTACAAATAGTTTATTGTCAAATTAGTTTCCACGTAAAACTCAGTGCTCATCCCCACAAGTGTCCTTCTCCATGCCCATCCCTCCTCCCCCCCACATCCATCAGTCCTCAGTTTCTCAGCATTCAAGAGTCTCTCCTGGTTTGCCTCTCTCCCTTTCCCCCACCATTTCCGCCCTTCTTC
>NW_024081362.1:159669-167018 GCF_003009895.1 Hyaena hyaena | reverse complement strand
TTTTTTTCAAGCCCAGCTATTAATTTTACCATTATTATTCTAAAATCTTGTTCAGTGATGCTGCTGATATCTGTTTTGAGCAGTTCATTAGCTGTCATTTCTTCTTGGAGTTTCTTTGGAGGAGAGCTCTTTCGTTTCGTCATTTTAGTTAGCTTTCCGGCTCTTGTTGGTTTTAAAGACCTGTTATGCTCTCTGTATCTATGAACGCTGCTATATCCAAGAAGACTCTTTGACTGTGCAGGGCCTATCCTTTCAGAGAGTGTTTTTTGAATGGTATCTCTTGGTCTCTCTTGTTGGGACCTTGGTTATTTTATTTTCCTCTTCGTAGTGATATTTGGGACTCTCCACCTTGTGTACTCTGGCTCGTTTCTTGCGGTAGCCGTTAGAAGGCTTTCTCAGTGAATTCTGCGTCCTTTTTCTCCCAATCTCTCAGGTTTTGTAAGGTTTCCAGTGGCTTCAGATCTTTTGTGTGATGTATAACAAAATGGAATTTAGACATAGGGAATGAATTATAATATAGCTAAAGGTCAGATTCTCATGGTAGATCTATATTTCATAACTTTATATGTCATTTATATTTTATATATTTCAAATCTGAGGCTTTATAAAACAAAAGAGTATATTAAGTTCTTTAATATGCCTTTAGTGATTCTTAAATAAATGAGTATATGGATATGCCCATACCCACAATTTTCCCTGATTTAAAGATTTCAATCTCAGTTCTAGTCTGTTACTTTACAATGTGAACGTACTTTCTTTTCAGGGGAAGTGTTACAAATGGAAGATGATCTCGTCATCTCATTTCAGTTAATGCTCTGTGTCCTTGATTATTTTATTAAGCTCTCACCTCCTGCATTGCTCAAAGAACCATATAGTAAGTATTTTAAATAATTTATGCACCTCTTACATCATTACTCAACAGTTGTTTATTTCACGTTAACTAGGTCCAAAACATGGTTCTATAGCTGAAGGGATGATAAAAAGGAAATCAGACCTGGACTCTGCCCTCAAGTAGTATAATGTATAGAAGTAGAGATAAGATAAGTAATCAGTATATGGCCACTTTCTAAATGATCTGGGCCAAAATAAAGTAAATGCTGTGAGAGTTCAGGAGATGATAGCTTTTTTTTTTTTTAGCTTAGGAAGACCAAGGAAGACCATATAAAAGAAGTGGATTTGACCTGAGTGTTGAAGAGTAGATAGCATTTGAAGGTTAGGGGAAGTTGGGGTAGAATATTCCCAGTAAAGAGAAAATAAGAGGTAAGGGACAGTTAGGAGTGAAACTTCATGAGAAAGAATGGCCCATTCTGCCAGTGGGAGATTACCTAAATTGTATTCCTGGATGCTACAATTATTACGTGACTAATTTTTTTTGCATATGAATTGTAATCTACTTCATTGGGTAAGGTGAGAAGTGTTTTTAAATGAAAGTAACTGTTGCTAAAAAAAAAAAAAATAAAAAAGAATAAATAAAAAGAAAATAACTTGTGGAAATAGATAGCATTAAGCAAAGACAAGTATATTCCTCTTAGAATGGAATTACTTCTTTTGGTGGCATCAAGAGTAGAATTTCAAAATCACTTATTTATACCACAGAAAAATGTAAACTTAACTAAGTCTAAACTGATTCCTTGGTCCTAAAATGAGGAAAATATTGATAATACTAAAAGTAATAGAGGACAGATTAAAACATGGAAGTCCAAAGTGTTGATGGAAGTGGCTGGAAAGATGAAGCCTAATTAATTTATTTGAACAATAACTTCATGGAAAAATGTGTTGAACATGGTTTGACAGAAAGCATCAGGTCAGTAGCAGAAACCAGAATTGGAGAAAAAATACAAAGCAATATATTTTAAAATTTTCTGAATCTGTAATGATGATATATGTCTTTTCACTTTTCTAAATTTTTATAAGTTTAATAAGTTGATGTAGGATGTTACTTTAGGTTGACGGCCTTTGTTCTTATGGATTACTCAAATGAACATTTTAATTCTCTAAGTGCTATGTTAAAGAAACCAGGAGGAGGTGTTACATTGACTGAGTATGGTAAACTTTTGATTACCTTTTTATTAGAATTCCAGATGAATACAAAAGTAGACAGTGGCATAATAAGCCCCATGTACTTAATTGCGTACCTTCAACATCTTATGGTCAACCAGGAGCCCCATCTGCTGCCTGGTTGCATCAGCTGTGTTATTTTGATGCACATCTTTGCCTACCATTTCATCCTTAAACTTTTAGTATGTATTTCTAAAAGGTAGAGATGATTTAAAAAAGCATAATAACTAATAGCATGCCTGAAAATTGATTAATAGTGATTTCTAACCTAATACCACCAAATATCTATTAAATTACTTGTTCAGATTTTCAGTTGCCTTTTAAAAGTGATTTTAAAACTTTTTTTTTTTTAAACAGGTTGAAATCAGAATCTAAATAAGATCTATACCTTATGACTGGTTGATACACTTTTGAGGCTTTTAAAAAAACTTCCTTTTCCATCTTTCTCTTTTTTTCCTTATAATTTGTTTATTAAGTAATGAGGTGGTATAGTCTGGAGTTTCACATGGTTTAATTTTTTCTGACTGTATCCTGTTGTATAGTTTGACATATTCCTGTATTCTTAATTTCATATAAATTGTTGGTCAGGCCTGGAGGCTGTTAATACATTTTATATTTATTCATTTGTAATCTCTTTTAATAGCTGAATCAATTTTCAATTTGAATTGGGAATGCTCAAAATAATATAGGAGATTTTTAAACGAATTATCCTTTATGACATAATATGTATATATATATATACACATTTATATTTAAAAGCATAATTTACTATGGGTTTTGCTCAAATTTTAAAAATTTACTAATTTTTATACTATATCTAGCAATTGAATCCATAAATACTTACTCTTTTTAAGATTCTTCAAGGTAGAAAACATTTTTTTTCCCTTACTGACTGAGTAGGATACTTTTAGAATAAATTTATAAGTTGGCTATTTCCCTTGCCTTCTCCATATTTGCCTATGGGGCTTTACATATTGTACAGTTTCTTTTTGGGCTAGTTAGGGGCAGAAGAGAATAGGGATGGCAAAAGCTATTATCAGTACATAACTTAAAATAGATATTCAATAAATAGATGAGACTATTAGCCTTTTAATGAAGCCTAATAAATAAAAGTAGCAGAATGTTATCAAGATTATTTCTGATCCCCCAACTTAGATTACTTCATTATTTTATACAATGGAATGTGCAATTGTTCTTATCTAATTTACCATTTTTACAGAAACAGCTGTAATACCTTTTAATGGTTCACCTCGAACACCAAGGCGAGGTCAGAACAGGAGTGCACGGATAGCAAAACAACTAGAAAATGATACAAGAATTATTGAAGTTCTCTGTAAAGAACATGAATGTAATATAGATGAGGTAATTTAACTTCATGATTTCTTTAAAATGAAGTAGATTTAGATGTAAGTTCTTCCTAACAGTATATACTTCTTTCATGACAAGTTGCTTTTGTAATTAGTGCCAATTCTTTTGCAGCAAAATATTTAGAAAAAATTTATTTTTCATATTCAGGTGCTTTGATTTTAAAGAGAGTCGCTCCCTTTTCAGGAATCAGTGAAAGGTGCATCATTAAGCCAGTAGTTTTCAAATGAATTTGTTCTTTGATTCTTCTGTGGTTACTGATAATTCCTAATGTTTTAAAATACCCAGAAATTTAATACCCAGAAATTTAATATCAACATTAAATACTATACACTCTTTCCAAATATTACACCAGGTGCTAATGGCTGGTAGAGAAGATACATAAACACCCTGGAATTGCTTATCTTGTTCATAGAATCTGGAGTGTTGGAATTGGAAAGAATGTTAAAAACAATGTACTCAGCCTCCTTTTGGTAATGAGTCAGTGAACTTCTACAGATTGATAGTTAATTTCTAACAGAGTCTAGACTTTGGTAAATCTGCTACTAGTTTGTCTTTTTAGCCTACAGTGCTGTTTCTGTCATGGATTGCTATATTGTCAACAGTTCGCTACTGCCAGATAGCTGTTTGAAATGTTGCATCTTTGTAATTTCTTTGTCAACTAGGAAGGAATGGAGTATGATCTCAAAATTTAGGTTAAGAATTGTTGGAATGATTTATCAAGATAACTTAATTTTAGTACTGTGGCTTTTGTCAGTTTTAGCAAAGATCCAGATATACACCTGTGGATATAGATGCTTCAGCTTTACGTGTGTGTGTGTGTGTGTGCGCGTGTGTGTGTGTGTATTTTACTTTTCTAGTATCACAAATAATCTTTGCTAATAAGCTGACAAATGTGGTTGAAATATTTTTTAATTGCTAAGTCCTTTAAGATAACGAATAGATATAAATGGAGTTTGCTAACTCTGGTTGTTAATTCTCTGGATTTCAGAGCTACTTATAAAATTTCGTTTCTAAAATCAAGAATAAATCATTTAAAATTTTTTCTCATTTTAAATTTTTCTGTAATTTAGAATCTTTACAGGAATGATTTTTAAAGTGTAACTGATTAAAAAACTATGGTAGTAATTGACATTAATTAATTGACAGTGGTTATTTACATATAGTGTTTTTGGTTATATAGCTATTGGTTAGTTACATTTATGGCACTATAATTATTGGTTAGTTAATACTAATTTGTTAGTTAAAACTACCCACTTTATAAATACTCCAGTTAAGTGAGAGTTAACTAAAAAATAATACTGAAGCCAATTTTTACAACTTTTATGTGAGGTAGAGAAGATATGAACTGATATTATTTCTACCTTAATATGTGTAGACTTCAAATTTTGAAAAAGAAGTTAAGTGAAAATAAGTAAGTTTTTAAAAATTTTGTAGCACACGACAAGTATAGAACAGCCCACAATATGACTTCAGGTTTCCTATTACAGTCTTTATTATCTATGTTAAATAAATGTAGGGTGCTTTTGTATGAAGCTGCATTATTCTACAAAATATTTTTATGTGATTTTGAATTATTGGATATCCTTAAGTGTGTGAAATTATTTTCTGGTAAAAATAGGTTATTTTCCTAAATTTATACAAAAATATCTGTTTCCTGAGCTAGCTATCAGATGATGAGTGTGAAGTGGCCTAAAAATATGCTTCAGGGAGAAACCACAGATCGGGAGGAGAAGTAAGGAATCTTGGCTTTGATGATAGATTGGTTTTAATTCCAGCTCTACTACTTCTTAGCTGTCAGCTTTGGTCAAGTTGCTTAATTTTTTTGAGCCATCTTTTCATCATTTGTTAAATGTAGAATACTGAAGTTGGTTTCAATGAATTTTCTTCTTATAAATCCCATTTCATTAACGGTTCTCTACTCCACTTCCATTCTAGGACTTGAAATCCACCTCACATAAATTAAAAAGTAAATAATTGAGTTATAAATGAGTATCACATTAGGTTGAATGTAAGTCATTGATCAAAATGTCAGTTAACACTTTCATTCTAGTGTTATAAGTGACAGAGATTAAGTTTTTTTTATTTTAATGTCTATGTTGTAACTTTATCTTTTTCAGGTGAAAAATGTTTATTTCAAAAATTTCATTCCTTTTATGAATTCTCTTGGAATTGTAGCTTCTAATGGACTTCCAGAGGTAATCTGAAGGAAAAATTAATTAATAAAAAGTTAATGTATTTTGGGACTTTGGGGAGGGAGGAATGGCTGTTTAATTTCTTAAAATTGCTTTGCTGTATATTAAATATTTTTTGCCCAAGGAAAGAAATCTAAATAGAATTGTGGTGAGCCAACTTTATATAAGTAACAGGAAAAGATTTTGACTATATATATTAAGATGTATTTATCAGCATTTGTGGCACTAGAAATTGATTTGTACTGAAATTTTTCAAAAATCAAAGGGAGCTTTTGGATATCTGAAGGCTATTATATTTAAGTACAGTATAACTAAATATGCACAAATTTGATTTTGATTTATTCTGCATCCTTGAGCATAGGATCCATGGGATGATACTATCAACGTTATTGGCATTATTATATTATGGAGAATTTCTTGGGAATACTTTAAACTACTTAATTGAAAATAAATTTGGTTAAAATGGCTGTGATTATATTGCAGAAATGTTTTACCTTAGTGGTGTGCCATCCATCTATCTGTTTCTTTTTATATTTTTGCCTCAAATGTCTTGCTCTCCAATAAGAACAGAACAGCTGAGAACTTTATGTGGTAAGATGAAGTATGTGGAGGAAAGGATGCTTAGATAAATGATGAAGAACAAGTACTCAGTGATAAAACAATGTTTTAGAAGCACCTGGTATTAGTTATCAAGACCAAAAGACATGAAATCAGATAGCTAGTCTGCTGATTCTGCTCCCCAAATTAGTAGCTAGTCCTTGAATTAATAAACTTATCCAACAATTACTTATTGAATAATTGGCACTTAATGTGTGCCAGGCTTTGTGCTAGGTATTATTAGAGATTTAACTCACAGTCACTAAGATCATAGTGCGAAAAAGACAAAGAAATAGAACATGGGAGGAGTCTGCAAGAGTCTGATAAAAGTCTGCACAGGGTTCTCTGATATCCACATAATCCAAAGTGGAGCAGATGGGTTTTGAGGAAAATTGGATATGTGATTTCTGAGCTGAATAAGCTTTAGGAGAAAAAAAGACATTTCCAGGGTTAGAAATTATAGATTCAAAGGGACAATGATTTGTGAGAGTGTGGTCTGTTCAGTGAACTCCAAATAATGCGTTCAGATTGGGATGCAGAGCAAAAGACACTAGAGAAGCAAGAAATGGAGCACAGCCAAGGAAACAACCCACAAAACTAATAGGCAACCAATGGAATGGGAAAAGATAGTTGCAAATGACATATCAGATAAAGGGTTAATATCCAGAATCTATAAGGAACTCACCAAACTACACGCCCGAAAAACAAACAACCCAGTGAAGAAATGGACAGAAGATATGAACAGACACTTCTCCAAAGAGGACATCCAGATGGCCAACAGACACATGAAACGATGCTCAACATCCCTCCTCATCAGGGAAATACAAATCAAAACCACACTGAGATACTACCTCATGCCAGTCAGAGTGGCTAAAATGAGCAAATCAGAGAACTCTAGATGCTGGCGAGGATGTGGAGAAACGGGCACCCTCCTACACTGTTGGTGGGAATGTAAACTGGTACAGCCCCTCTGGAAAACAGTGTGGAGGTTCCTCAGGAAACTAACAATAGAACTCCCCTATGACCCAGCAATAGCACTGCTAGGAATTTACCCAAGGGATACAGGAGTGCTGATGCATAGGGGCACATGTACCCCGATGTTCACAGCAGCACTCTCCACAATAGCTAAAACAT